>NW_010118046.1:20963-66775 GCF_000699245.1 Pterocles gutturalis
GTGAAGGGGAGTGAGTGAGCATCATTGTGGGTGCTTGGCTGTTAGTTGAGACTAACCCACCACATTGCCGTATTTTAATTTGCTACTTTGAAGTTGATGGTGCCACAAATGAAGAGAAACCAAAAGAATATAAATCATTAAATAAGCAGACAAAACTTCTCTTTCCTTGAATATGTTAAAAGGAAAGAATGAATACTGGTAGTTCGGCAGAGCAGAGTTTAGAAAATTTAAAAGAGAAAAGAAAAAGGAAAACCAAACTCTAAACCAAAGTTTAAAATTAATATTCATAGACTTTATAGCAGTAATCTACTATTGTAGTAACTCCAGAAATTTTGGAGCAAAAGGCTCTGTTCAGATCTGTACAATGTACCATATTATTTTTCTGTCCCCAGTCTCGTCACTCTGCACTTTTAAGAAGATAAGGTATATTGGGTGTATGTGTCAGGGTTTTGGTAGCAGGGTGGGCTACATGGGTGGCTTCTGCGAGAAGATGCCAGAAGCTTCCTGCGTTAGAAGTCAATGCCAACCAGCTCTGACAGACCCACCACTGGCCAAAGTTCAGCCAATCAGTGACGTTGGTAGCACCCCTGTGATATATTTAAGAAGGGGTAAAAACTGCTGCACAACAGCAGAGGGAGAGAAGAGTGAGAATATGTGAGAGAAACAACTCTGCAGACACCAAGGTCAGTAAAGAAGGAGGGGGAGAAAGTGCACCAGGTGCTGGAGCAGAGATTCCCCTGCAGTCTGTGGTGAAGCAGATTCTCCCCCTGCAGCCCATGGAGGTCCACAGTGGAGCAAATATCCACCCTGCAGCCTGTGGAGGACTCCACATGGGAGCAGGTGGATGTGCCCAGTGACCCTGTGACTCCGTGCTGGAGCAGGCTCCTAGCAGGACCTATGGTCCTGTGGAGAGGACCCCATGCTGGAGCAGGTCTTCTGGCATGTTGTGATGCTGTGGGGGACACATGCTGGAGCAGTCTTTTTCTGAAGGACCGCACCCTGTGGAAAGGACCCATGCTGGAGCAGTTTGTGAGAAACTGGAGCCTGTGGGAAGTACCCAGGTAGGAGTAGTTTGTGAAGGACTATCTGCCATGGGAGGAACCCCATGCTGGAGCAGAGGAAGAGTGTGAGGAGGAAGGAGCTGCAGAGACAACATGTCATGAACTGACCACAACCTCCATTCCCTGTCCCCCTGGGCTGCTTGATGGGGAGGAGGAGCAGAAAATTGGGAGTGAAGTTGAGCCTGGGAAGAAGGGAGGAGTGGAGGGGAAAGTGTTTTGAGATTTGTTTTTACTTCTGGTTATCCTACTCTGATTTTTGATTGGTAATTAATTAAATAAATTTCCCCAAGTCGAGTCTATTTTGACATGACAGTAGTTGCTGAATGATCTCCCACTCCTTATCTTGACCCATGAGAGTTTTGTTGTGTTTCTCTCCCCTGTTTGGTTGAGGAGGAGGAGTGATAGGGCAGCTGGTAAGCACCTGGTAGCAAACCAATGTCAACCCACCACAGCAAGCTACTGAAACTGACATTTGCCAGATGAAACTGTAAAGGAACCTACAGTGTTAAAAGAGCAAGTAGCTCCTTGTATTGCCGATGTCCTGTCTTTTTCTTTTTCTGTGCCTTTCCTTGTTTAGGCCAAAAAGTTGCCTTTTCCTCTACCATCTTGCCTTGTATGGTTTTTTAAATGTGAAAGTACTACACAATTTATGTCATCTGAACCTGTTTTCTTGTGTAACTCTGCTACATTGTTTCATCAGTTCATTACAAATACCAGCTGGAGAAATCTCTGTTCTTCCTCACCTGTTATTTTATTTTCTCCCTCTGTTGCCACTTAGCTCCAAGTCTGTTGTTAATATTATAAAATGCTTGCACATCAAGTTTCCATGGAAAGATAACGTAAATTTGCGTTGCACTTTGAATGCCATATTGCTAAGAAAATACAATTATCTCATTTAGGAAAACAGTTAGCAGTTTTAAATAGTTGCCATTTGAAAATCTCTGGGTTTGCTTCATGTCAAAGGGAAAATGGGGATGCTGAGTGTACTCCCTCTACACCATTTATTACTTTATATAACCTTCTTATATCTGCTTTAATTTCTTGTGTATTTAAATTAAACTGTCACAATCCTTTCAGTCTTTCCATACATTGAAGTTACTTCAAACCTATAAAAATTGCTACCTGTTTTGAAGTACCTTGTTTTTCATTGTGACATCCTTAAATGTAAGTGATCAAAGAGACTATATTTTCTAGTGAAAGAACAACATCTAGCTAACAACATTAAACTTACCAATGTTACTTTTCATCATACTTTCCATTATGATAGCAAATAACCAGTATGTTTGAAGATCCTTGGAAAATAAATGTAAAAAGTTGAAGTGCATTACTGATTGTTTTTGTGTTTTTTTTAAATAAAACATACAGTTTATTTTCTAAATTAAATATAGCACAAACAAACATGTAAATAAACATGTAAAAAACCCCAAAATAATGATTTTTTTTCCCTTCATGAAAATAATTAGTTAGCTGGAGAAAATATACAATCATTTATGTCATGCCCGTTGTACTGCTACAACAAAAAATAGTCAAAAGAAAAATCAGATTTGAAGCAGAAACTTGACTTTACATTTCAAAATGAAATGTTATTTTTAATTGCTAGTTAGAAAATAATTATTAATTGATGGTTGATGATACTATTTATAGATAATTAACATTTGGGGATGTCAATTGAAACATTTCCTTCAATGAAGAGGAAAAAAAAAAAGGTTTTTATTCAAAACACTAACCTATTATACATACTTTTTTTTTCACAAAAAAATTGAAAAAAATTGATGTAATGACAAATATTTTTCAAAGTTTGGTTTAAATTTCATTACAAAACAGGAAAAATTTTTCAGCTAATAGAAATATGACAGTGGCCATTTTTATTTAGAAAAGTACTTGCATTGTATTTACATGGTAACGTTTTAGCAGGAAGGGATGTGTGTGTGCAGGAGTGACTTCTCTGAGACACAGACAATTTCATCCAGCTGCAGGACAGACCTGCTGCTGCCCAAAGTTGAGCCCATCAGCAATGCTGGTAGCACCTCTGATCATGTTTTTAAGAAAGGGCACAGTGCAACAGCTAAGAGAAAGAAGAGCAGGAACAACATGAGATGAATACCATTGCAGACATCAAGATCAGGGGAGAGGGAGGGGGAGGAGGTGCTCCAAGTACCAGAACAGAAATTTCCTTGCAACCTAAGGAGAAGACCGTGGTGAAGCAGGTTGTCTCCTTTCAGACCACAGAGGACCCCATGGCAGAGCAGATGGAGATTCCCTGAAGGAAGATGCAGCACACTGAAAGACCATGCTGGACTAGGCTCCTGGTAAGAGGTACAGCCCCTGAAGAGGACCCCATGCAGGAGCAGGTTTTCTTAGCAGGAACTGTGGCCAGTGGAGGCCCCAGGTTGGAGCAGTCTTTTCCTGATGGACTGTACCTCGTGGAAGGGACTCCTGTTGAAACAGTTCTTGAAAAACTGCAGCCTGTGAGGACTCATGTTGGAGCAGTTTGTGAAGGACTGTCTTCCACAGGAGGGACACCACACCTGAGCAGGAAAACAGGGGACCAGAATGAGGAGGAAGGAGTGGCAGAGATTAAGTGTTATGAAGAGAAAGCAACCCTTGTTCCCCATCTGCCTGAGTTCACTCATGGGGCAAGATGTTGAATAGTCATGGGTGAAGCTGAGGTAACCCACTAGCACAATTTACCAGCAGTGTGTATTTCACATGGTGACTGCTCTTTTCATTATTATCATGACTTGTTACGATCTCTTTCTTCAAGATAGAAATTTGTTAAATGTCTAGTCAGTGCTGAGCTCATTGTAAGAAATACTGTAAGTCATTAATCACATGTGTTCAGAGAACTCTTATTTCAAATTAACATGCCTTTCTCTAGCAGTTGTCCTTTTTAATAAGAAAACATCTAGCAAATGCAAACATCACTGATTTTAGTTCAGACCTCATGTACTGGTTCGGAGGCCCATAGTTCTGTCCTTGTTCACAGTTATTAGTTCTGACTGTGTTTCCTCATAAACTTTTTTTTTTTCCACAGTCCCTGACTGAGTTTGGGCACCCACTTACACATGGCTAATGTGCATGTAAGGGTTGAGTTCCAAAGTGACTTTTAGATGTGACCGGAAAGTGTGGCAGCTTCTGTACCACCTGTCAATGCAAAGAGTTAGACTGAGTGAAGAATGGAGATGTCCAACATGACATGCTAAAGAAATTTAGACATCACTGTCCAGAAATTGAATTATCAGTACCCCCTCCCTATCTCTATAAGTATAAAAACAATTGTCTAGATTTTCTCAGGTAGAAGTCCTTAAGGTTGTGCTTCTCCATAGGCTGTTTTGAGTCTGTAAATACATATCTATATGTCTATATATCTATATATATATATATGTCTATATATCTATAAAGTCTTGCCAACAGGTCAACAGCTCTATTTAGTACTACTAAAACCACACCTGGAGTATTGTGTTCAGAGCTGGGCTTCCTAGTATGAGAGAGACATGGACATACTGGAGACAGTCCATTGAAGGGCCACCAAGAAGATGAAGGGACTAGAGCATTTCTCCTAAGAGTAAAAGCTGAGAAAGTGGGGACTGTTCAGCCTAGAAAAAAGAAGGCTCAGGAGGATCTTATCCACGTATATAAATGCAAAGAAGATGAAGGTAGCTTTAGGGTATTTTCAAACCTCATTTTGTAAACCTATTATAACAGTACTGTGTGAAGAAATATAAATCAGAAACATCACCGAGTCTGTGATTGAAAAGCTGTTTCACAAATTTATCTATAGCTATATCTATATCTATAACCCCTATAGGGTTAGGGTTAGGGTTAGAAGAGCAAGACTAGAAGGAAGAACAAAAGAGGAAATGAGGTGAAACAAAGCTACATGGCTGAATAGGCCTGTAAAACTTCTTTTTCTATTCTGAGAAAGTCACCTATACAATGCGATTTGCCACTCTATACTTTTTAACCTTAATACTTTTTCTGATACAAATGGGACATATGGAATTTTAGGATTACATGTTCAGAATTTTCAGTTTGCACAAATGTTTAACAGTGTCACTGAACGAACCACGCGGCCACTTATCTAGATGCACTTCCAAAATTAATCTGAAGAAATGAATATATGTACAATGTGTAGGTAGTTCAAGATTGCATAAGTATAAATTTGAGTAAATGATGTACACTTACGTTGCAGAAAGTGAATCTATTTAAGAAACAAAATAAAGTGTGTAAGAGTTTATAAGCTGCAGTCAGAGATCACAAATGAAAGAATGCTTTTCATTTTTTTTCTGTTTTGAAAACTTAGAGCTTGTGTTAAATATCTGCAGAGGCATATGACTTACTCTGAAGAATTTACTCAGTTTGCAGGGTGTTGCATGGTCCAGCTAGACAGTGCTTTTAAGTTTTAGGTGGGTATTATAAAGAAGTATCAAGCTCAAATAAATGATAATGCTAAAAAAAAAAAAAAGAAAAAAAAAGAAAAAATCAGGCATTCTTGTCTTCTCGGCATTATTCATTCCTATTTCACTAATATTAAATGCCAGTATTCAGAGTCATCAACAGATTACAGAGATTCAAAAGGTAATTCACTATACGTGCATACTAGGAAGACCTAATACTCAGAACTTCCCTAGTTCCCTTCAAAACAGGCTGGTTTCTTGCACCTCTGTTTTTCAAAATGTGAAAGGAGAGCATGAATACTATGCTACTGGTGGTTTTTTTAAAGTCATATATGTTAAAGGATATCTGAAAGGCACAAATGACAGGAAGTTAATATGAACTAGAATAAGATAAAAAACTAGGCTGCATCACAAGTAGTATTGCATGCATTATACAGCATTTAATAGGTGTTCTCCTTCATTTGATGTATATCGGTCTCTAAACACATTTTTTAACCAATGTAAGAAAGGTGATCTGTAGAAACAGTATTGTTCTCAGCAAAATAATGTTCCATTCTGCCTGCTTGCTGATGTCTGTGACTCACGTGAGGGACCCATGTTGTCACCGTATGTTGTATGTCAGGAAGGAGGTGAGTTGTTCTGTTCCCAGTTATATCAGATTGTTATTGAGTAGATGCAAAAGGTTCGTGAAAGCACTCAGCTAAGTAGAGCATTTTCTTATTTTTCTTTCTAACCCGCTTGATGCAATCTTGCTGCTTAAAGTCTGGGGGAATATCTAAGAATAATAAGAAAGTTCAAGCATGTGCAGTGAATGTTATTTTAGACATTTTATGTCCTTTATGAACTTTCATTATCTTTTTAATTGATTCTGGGTGAAACTTCCTTCTGAAAGGTAGAAATTTCGGGGCAGTGAAAAAAAAAGTAAATTTTTGCTATTTACTTATCTTTTTATTCATTCATTCATTGTAGAGAAGAAAAGTATCACATATCCAGTACTAATAAATTTCTCTATATTATTTTGCCAGTGTTCTCTGTCCTGACCTAGATAAAATACATCCTTCCTTTTAGACTGAACTGTAACTCACTGTTGTGGTTTTAAAAAGGCCACCAGACAGCCTCTTGTTTAAAAACCTCACAGTCTGAGGCAAGGACAAGGAGGGTTCACTCACCACTTATTGTCACGGGCAAGAAAACACTATGACTTGGGAAAAAAACCCCAACAATTTAATTCATTAACTATTTACAACCAAAACCAAAACGAGATATTGAGAAAAAGAGCTACATCTTAGAAAGGCACTTCTCTCCCACCCCTCATTTCTTCCCAGGCCCAAAGGCTTTGTTCCTGGTTTCTGTATCTTCCCCCCAGAGGTGAAGGGCGGCAGGGAATAGGGGTTGCAGTCAGTCCATGTTGTCTCTGCCACTTCTTTCTCCTCAGGGGAGGGCTCCTCACAGTCTTTCTCTGTTCCAGCATCGGGTCCCTTCTCACAGGAGAATCCTTCACAAAACTGCTTGAACGTGAGCTCTTCCCATTTTTTCACATTTTTTCCCACATTTTTAATACAATGCCAAGCTACATAATGAGTCTTTCACATGTCTTTTTTTACACATACACTTAAGTACCGCTAAAGTCATAGAACTCAACTACACAAACAACATAGTGAAGAAATCTTTTTTCTTTGACAGTTATCTGAGTTGGGATATACTACTATACTGTAGGAGCAAAAATTTCTTGTGGCTCATATAATGTATAAAATTTGTTCATAAAATATACATTAATATATTCCTCTAGTAAATCTGGATTTTTATCAAGTAAGGATCATTCCAGTAAACGAATTATTAAGTATTAAGATTTTATTATTAATGACTTAAAAGAGGGAGGTGATAGACAGCTATATGTGTAATTTTGTGATACTCTAGCTTCCGGAGAGAACACCTTTTAATAATCCTGTCTGGCTTTCCCCTTATCTTCCCCTCACCCCCATACTATAGTTTTCTGGTTATTCCTTTGTGCTGAAAAAGGCACAGGCTACACAACGATTCACTGAAAAATTTAAATTAAAACCAAAACCAAAACCAAAGACAACCTCTATTTTTAAAGCTAGGGAAAAGAAAAGGAGTTGCTACAAAAAAAAAAAATTAAAATATATTTTAAGAAAACAGGTTTGTTGCCATTTGGATGTGCACCTCCCATCAATACCAAAGCAAACATAGAAATGGTAATGTGCTGTCTTCTCTTCTTCTTGCAAAGGAATAGAAAAGGAAAATACATGTTCTAAAAGACCTATAAGGTAAGGGAGTTCGAATAACCTGATCTGAGAAGTAGAGTAAGATGTGTCCTAAATTGGCAGGAAAAAACAATAACTTAGAAAAAAAGTTGGATGAAGGAGAGAGTCTTTCAGCAGAACACTGGGACAATGCTCAAAGCCTGAGAGTATCCTCTGAAATCTTCTTAAGAATACTGGTAATGCCTTGAACTACTGCATTTTTTCAGAGGAAATATTTTCTTAACACATATACTCAAAAAAGACTGTGCAGTTATGAATAATTTGAAACTTGAATAAAATTAATTTCTTCTAATCCTGGATCTTTTTTTGGTGGGCAGGAAAATACCGGTGATAGGTAATTTTGATATATAATTTATCTACATCACAAGCTACCATTCCTAAGAGCACTGGGTCATCACAATGTGTGCCAGTCCCATAGGACAGGTGGGTCAGACACCCAAAATCAGGGCAAACACGTTGCAGAATGTAGAACAGTAGAGTAAAGATGATCACCGAGATTAAATACTGTGGCTAAAGAAGAATGAAGCTGGACTGTACCTGAAGCAGGGATAAGAGAACTACAGTCTTAAGTATAAAAACGTGGACCATGGAAACCAGATAATCTTAAAGAGTGTGGTTGCTCAAAAAAGAATGTAAAAAGCATCTCCAAGAAATAACAACTAAATGTCAAAGCAAAAATGGAACCTGTGCTTGTCTATACATAGAATTATTCTGATATTGAAGAACAGATTGGGTATATTAAAATAGGAATGTAAACCAGAGAAGAGCAAATACAAAAATTAACTACGAGAAGTGAATAGTTACAAGTGTAAATGTGAGATAATCAAGACATTGGTATAAACCTGAATTATATTTCAGGTATACAAATTAATAGTTCATCATCATTGATGAAAAGACCATTCAGAGAGAGACGGCTGGTTTAAAAGTGAGTGACGAGTAGCTGAAACACATTCAGAATTTTATAATGTTTCAAAAACCCATATTGAAATACGTAGACTGGACAGAGCTAGGTATTGCAGCTTTTAGTCACCAGCAGCATGAAGAGGTAATACAAATGTTTAGACGAGCAGGTCAGTGCTAAGGATGGCTTGGATTATGCTGTATTGCAAATAGGTGAAGGAAATTGTTGCTCCTACATTATAATTATGAAATGAATGCTATCACAAATTCTAAGTCAGTAGAACCCCTTGCTGCCAGTAACTTCTCAGGAAGTCATAAATCAAATTCATATCTATAGTACGTTTACAACAAAACTGGGTAATGTGGTAAGAAAACCAACCTGACTTTACTGAGGACGAGTAGGGGATAGGAAATTTAGGTCCAAATTCTGGAAGTGATAAGAATTGAATGCAGCTGTTAACCACTATAAAACAATGGGAAATTAAGACTAAAATATGTATCTAGGGAGGACGTATCAGGCCTCAATATTAACAAAATTAAGAATGACATGATATACAGACCAAAATGTCAAAGAAATTATTTATTTTGGCAGGGGTTGCAAAGCAGTGCAACTAAGTAGTGAATAAGAAAAAACAATAAAAAGGGCACTATGAAGTTAGTATGACTGTATGGCTACAGTATTTCTATCAGAACCACATGATAGACACAAACCAGGAAAGGCGTCCTTCTGAAAAATAGTCAGCTTTTAGAAGCTGGCTTCTCAGTACAAGATGTCAACAGAAACTGTTCTCCAGGAAAAAAACCAACTCATATCTGTCAAGTAAAATACACAGTTCAAGAGGAAGGCAACAGCACGGAGAAAGTACAAGGTGACATTCTAAACTGAAAGGACGAACAATAAAGCAAACACCAAGGGGTTGAGGAGTTCAGGAAAAGGACTGATCTCTACAAAAAGTCTTTCTTAAGATTTGCAAAAAAAATAATTTGAAAAAGTCTTGGAGTCTTGTAGGACAACAGAACTTTCAGAAACCTTAAAAAAAAAAAAAAGAAAATTCAAGAAAAGTGGATATCCTCAGGTGTTCATCGTTATGTACACATATAAATATCGAGAGGTGAAGCGTTTTTTTTTTGTTTTTTTTTTTTTTTTAAAAAAAAACCAACTGATAGGGCTAATTCCATAGCTGCTATGGAATTGTGTTACACACCTGTTTTAGCAGGAGAACTGGAGATGGGAATTTTTTGTCAATTTTTCTACTCTCTTGCCCATTAGATTTAATATTAAGATAAGCAAATTCCTCATTCAGGAACTTGGAAGAAAATACTAAGTTTTTTCTGGAAAGATTAACCAAGTGCATGTAAGGAAAAAAATGGGATATGAATGGGAGGGTGGAGCGTATTAGAAGTGTTGTAAAAAAAACCCTACTCCTGGGCAGACGATGACAGGAGATGATGTTTTAATGACACACAGTGCAGTGATAGATTTAGTTAATTTTCAGGTCTGGCTAGAAATGCCTCAGTCTATTACAAATCAAGTCAACCATGCAATTTGTTAGTATCAAAAAGGTTGTAATGATGATTCTGTCAAAAGATGTCCCAAAGAATGCCATAGCTGCATGGTGCAAATAGTGAGAGACTTGACAACTCAAGAGGCAGTATTATGTATTTACACAGCCTATGTAAAGCTAGAAAGCTAATTCAAAAAGCAATCCAAATTCCCTTCAGAGACAATCTCAGCAATTGCAGAAGTGTTAATTGACTTAGAGGAACAAGAAGTAGTTAATGAATGCCATTCAATAACTCACTAACATAATAGGTTATAAAAGACAGATGTCTTATAGAGATTAACAATGACTGTTATGTTTAAACGCCTGTCTGCTCCAGCAGTGGTATCCCACTTAGAGATATAAGCAGCTACTGGAAGCAGGATTGAACTCTTTTCTATAATAAATATATCCAGTGGATTCTCAGCTATCTCCTGGCATGACGAGAATCAGTGTAAGTTTATCTTAAACATTAGGGAATTCATGTACGTAGTTTCTTGTAGCAGTGGAGGAAGTTTTGTATAACACTTCTCATGATAACTAATACCTCAGACATTTTTCAAATGTGTTGACATATTAGCCTTAATTTTCAACTTTGATTAATTGCAGTCTGTTTATCTAAATTTGCCAGTGAGTTTCAAATTAATGCAGTACTATCCTCCTCATCAATGTCTATTTCTGTTCTGAAATGTCACACATTCCTGCAAAACTTCTGCTTTCTTGGCTGAGATGTCTGTATTATAGCAAAGGTAAAAAGAATACTAGAGAACCTTTAAATCTCCTCATAGAGGTTTTATGAGCTTTAGTTAATATTTGTAGAGTACTTTGAGATCTTTAGGTACCTGGGCACCAGAAGATACTGGCTATGTTTTTAATTATAGTGAAAGTTATTGTGTGAACCCAAACTCACAAGAGTTTGGGGATGTTAGAGTGGAATACAGCAGTAGCTCCCATGCAGTAGCTCTTTATGGGAAGTTTGAGGGTTTTTTAAAGTATTTCTCTAGTGTACTTTGTAACACCATGATTCATTTAGCTGCAATTTTGTATTTTATCTTTTTTTTACAGTCTGATACTCAGTGCATGAATTGATTAAACTGATCTGCAACTACATAAAGAGGAGTGTTGAGAAAGAAACATAAAACCAAAGCACCTGACAACATGGTATAGAGCCTATAGCACCTATCTACATCAAGACAATATTTGGTCATAAAGGCACCCTTTTACTTTACTAGAGACTTTCAATATACTTTCCTTTCTTTTATCTCCATTATTGAAAAGTGTTGTACTTCGTTGTTGTGGTAATGATAGAAGATGATAAGAAATTTTTTGTGCTCATTTAAACATTTTACATCTCCTGCCAAATTTACCTTTTATATTTTTTAAGTGATTTTGAGATTCTTTTTCTTTTCTTTCTCCCTTCCCTTCCCTTCCCTTCCCTTCCCTTCCCAGGGACAGAAATTGGAAATCAATGTTGCAAATTAAAAAACCTGTTTTACTAAGTAGGGTAAGAAAACAGTCGTAACTCCCAAGTTATAGTAGTCACATTTTAGAGGTTTTCTCTGTAATGTCTCCTTCTGTTTGTGGGAGTTCAATGACATTCCCCAAAGATTCCTGTATTGTACGAGCATGTTTCAGCCCCATTAAAAATTCATCTAGAAAACACAAATATTTTGAAAAATATTTCTTAATTTTAATAACTGTATTTTACTTTGGATGTTGAGTATATAGGATCTAATAGATTTACAAATATTGTAGATTTGCAACTGAATGCCATTAAGCATTTAAATTTTGAATCTTATTTTTCCAGGTATAGGAAAATTGTTGTGAAGAGACAAGGGGTGGAATCTCTGTAAATTGATCTTATTTTAACTTTGTTGGTGGAATTTTTTGTTGATGCAAGTAAGTAAAGTTTGTGAAGATTATAGACTGTGTTGTGATGAATGTATATTTTAATGATAATTCCAGATAGAGAAAATAAAATATCGTACTGGAAATTTACCTCAGTGGCTTTAAATAAACATAGAGAAGCTCACAACCTTACACGCAGAGTTGTTCACAGTCTTAATGCAGGTCATCTGAACATCATCATGGTTATATAGTCTCAGATGGTTATTGTGTAAAACCTCTCTCCTGCCTAGCAGTAAGCTGGAGAAACTAAGTACTTGATTCAATGATCGATTGAGAACTATTCCAAAAAGTTGTTACTTACAAAAGATAAGCATCTTTGGTATAAAAGAGTCTGTACTGGGTTTATGCAGTAAGGTTTTTGGTGGTGAGGAGGGAAGGATACTGGGCTGACTAATTTTAGTGTTGGAAAGAGATACTATCAGCTTCAGACTTTACTGGGTAAAGATGAAAGAGATCTGAAAATTAAGGGTTTATAAAGAATACAATGTTTTGAAATTTTAAAATCCATTTTAAAGTGTCTTCAGTTTGAATTTACTTGATAATTACTTAGTGGTATCACAAATACTTTTGTATCAGAAAGACAACTTTCTTCCTTACAAAGGATTTATCAATTATATCTTTCAAAAACATCATGCAGATGAGAGCTTAGTCTCATAATGCATCCCTAAGACCTTGCAGGTATATGTAGAAATTGATTCTGTACTTTGGTGATATAATGACTACTGAAATATTGAGTTACTTTCGTCTGACAAGAAGTTCTCAAAAATAATTTTGAAAAAATAAAGTTGATTTAGGTAGGGTAATGACTACTTAGTTTAATCTTCATTTACATATTTTTTTGTATTATTCTATAGTGTTTTAAGTCTACACTTCAATAATTTAAGTAACTAATAAGCAACAAAATTCCGTCACCAAAATCATGCTTTCTTCTCTAGTCCCTAACTGGCAATTGTTGCATATTTCAATAGTGCAAGATTTTTCACAAATTTCATTAGTACACCATTGATTGCTCATTTTTCAGCTCTCAAAACAATTTAACATAGTCTCTTTCATGCAGAGAATAACATATTCGTATTCTTTGACTTTTGATGAAACCAAATGACCCTTTAAATTTGCAACAGAGTTCTTTAATTTTGCATGACTTTCTTTACTGCTGTTCATTTAATTGTCTGTTTCCATTAACCATCTGCAAGCATTTGACTCTATGACAATTATTCAGCTGTGCCACATTATGACTGACGTATTTTATGAACTTTTAAAAGAAAAAGAGAGAAAGAAGGGAAGAAAAATTTCCACATTCAAACATAAAGTAACAGTACAGAATCCTGTATCTTCCATACAGATGAGACATCTGAATAGTAATTATTGGCCTGATTGTGAATCCGATGCAATTGCATTTTGTATTCCTTTCTGACAATCACTTCATGATGATGATGATTACTCTCACTAAAAGATGTTATTTCCGTTGATATCTCCCCACACTGGTAGCCAGGGGGCCCTGAAGAGAAAAGACTGTGGAGACAAAAATGCTTTTTCTGTTTCCATTAATTCAGGTATGATTTTCAAGTGAGAAAGAATGCCTGTATTCAAGTGAGAAAAAATCCTGGTTTCAATGTCTGTCATCTCCAAGCCTGCCCTCCATATGGGGGGAGCTGAGCTAGAGTTCACTAGAAAGTGCCTTAATTAACAAACATAACTGAGAAGCCAAGCCACAGTAATCACTGCTGATTAACTAGGCCACCTCTCTGCACAAATTAAGAAAGCTACCTTTTCCCCTATTTTTAAAAAGCCTTTCACTCAAAAGAATGTCAGTGATTGTTCAAACAGTTTGGATTACTAAAACATATATACATGGCTGAACATTTATACTTATTTTTTACATGTTTATTGATGAGTGAGGTAGAAACATTACACAAGCCCTGTGGTATAGACAAGAGAGTTAACATGTTTTCATCCATCTCTGTGTTTCACAGGAGCCCATTAAGTTAGATTTCCACTGCAAGCTTAAATCCACCAGTGGAACTAAATGACTGCAGAATTAGAAGGCTCTTATGCCTTTGGCACTTTTGTCTGGGTTTTAAAAGTATGATGAAAGTCTGACAAGCATAGAACGCACACTGTCTGGAAGGACATATACCACTGAATATTATAAGAAATAAATAAAATTTAGGAGAAAGAATAAAGGGAAAATAAAACAGAGACAATTACTTTTGCATGTTTCTTTTCGTGAGTATTTTTGGTTTGGTATAAATGGATATACAAAGATAAGAATGTCCTTAGAGGATCATTGTCATAATTCCTTGCAGCAGCTTGCAGAAATTTCTTCAAAGAATAATTGGTCCTTTTCATTATCTAGAGTTCCAAATTGAAACCAGAGGCCGTGCCAAAAAATGATAGATCAAAACTCATTGCTCCCTTTGACACGGGAGAAAAATAAAACTTTGGGGACTTTTGTAGTGGTGGGCAAAGTACATTACAGAAAATTAAACAGTTTGGGTGCTGTACAAGATGAAGACATCTGAAGATGAAGAAAGTTCTGTATCATCAATTCTTGCCTTTTTCTGTTACGTAGTTATTCATTAATTTTTCTCTCAGATTAAATTTGAACAGTACAGATAATTCACCTTCATAGTTTCCCTATGATGAAAATCAAAGAGAGTATAAATTTTCTTCAGGACTATCATATTACCTGAAAATTCAAATCTCATGATTCTTGGATGTGTCACCCTTCCCACAGGAAACATATGAGTTACACTGGTCCCAGTGAGCCTCTTCAGTCGAGGTATGTGTCCAGCTCCTTTACATCCTGCAAGTTCTTTAGAGACAGCACTGGAAAGTATATGCACTTAATATTTCTGAGAAGGCTGAGGAATATAAGCAAAGTTTTCAGTTATTTTGGCTTTTTTGTCTAAAAAACAAAACATATGGCATTTTTTTAATTATCTATTTTAATCAACAGCTTTGCTCTTTCTTCTTCCTTCTTAATTCTCTAGTGCAGTGAGGTTTTTTTAACATAGAATTTTTCTCCTAGCTTTTTAATTCTGGTTTCTTTTCTTTAGAATTAAAATAATAATAAAATCACATCATACAATAAAACTGGGAAAGAAAAAAAGGATTATATCTTCAAATCATTTCAGTGTTATTGGGTTCCTAGCGGGAGAAATAATTCAATTTCACTCTCTGTCCGTTAACGTTCTCTGTATATAATGAGTTTGGTATGTGCTCTCCGAGACCATGTTGAAAGACAACTAACTCAATCCGTTCTATAATTCTATGATACTATAAAACACTACATTCGAAGTGTACTTTACACAGGCAAAAATTTAAGCCACCAGTTTTGTTCTACTCATTACCTTTGGTTAGCTCATGCTCATTTACTTATACAAAAAGCCTTTTTCCAGGGATCAATACAATATCACTCCAGGATTTTGCATAGGGAATAGCTTTTTGTTTTCCTTAATTGCCTGACTGTATCATAGTCTTTACCTGAAAGATATGCAAGATTACAATTTGGACTATCTCACTATCTTCTCTGCCATTGATTCCTTCTTTAGAACTTGTTAGGCTATAAAAATAGCAGCAAGACTAATACTCTTAATCTGTAAATTTATTGCCTTCACTTTTCCTTTTTGAATGAAATCTTATAAAGACCTGTTAGCATCAATGTCTTATAGGATTTATAATGTGACTGGCACTTGTTAGTTTACAGTTTGTAAATTTTGATAGGTAACTCAAAGGCAAACTCTAAGACCACTCCATATATATACAACCTCATCTGACTTCACTTTTTTGTGGAAATTATACTTTTGCAGAATTCTAACTGTGAAAATGAATACAACTTGATGTGGTATGCCTACTTATAGTTAAATATAAAAGATGGATTGACTTTTGAGGTTAATAATCAGTAAAAAGAGTTCCAGTTCCAGCCTTATTTCTCACTTTTTCAGGGAGTGTAGTGATAGGACAGGGAGTAATGGGTATAAGCTAAAAGAAGGTAAATTTAGACTAGACATTAGGAAGAAAATTTTCACTATGAGGGTGGTGAGACACTGGAACAGGTTGCCCAGGGAAGTTGTGGATGCCCCATCCCTGCAAGTGTTGAAGGTCAGGCTGGACGAGGCTTTGAGCAACCTGGTCTAGTGGAGGGTGTCCCTGCCCATGGCAGGGGGGTTAGAACTTGATGTTCTTTAAGGTCCTTTCCAACCCAAACCATTCTATGATTCTATGATTCTATGATTTTCTTCAATACGGTTATCCTTATTCTCAAAGAGTGGTCCTTTCTCTTAAGATTCCTACTCTTTAGAGCTTTTCACAAATTTTTTATGCTCCTTTTCAAATTTCACAAGTTTGCAATGTTTGCAATTAAGGCTGCAGGATAAAAGCTGTTAGTCAACAGCAGTTTCATGAAGTAAAATTCTTACTGGATCTATGTAAATTTAAGAAAGGTAGATTATTCTCTAATCAATATATTTTACGTTATTTAGAAAGAGGATTTTCTGTTAAAGCTACCTGTATAAATTATTTACAATCTGTAAAAAAGCTTGGAAATTGCTTGCACTGCGTCTCAGCACATCTAAATCTGTACTTACAAAAGTTTTAAAAAGCTTTAAGTATATATAATTGCTCTGCATTAATATTTTCTGGAAGGTTGCAAACCTTTATATTTCCCACCTCCCTGTTTGCTGATTCATGCTGAATTATTGTCTTTATTGATAAAGACATTCCCATTTCAGGGCTTGTTTGAAAAGAGGATCACCCTCATTTTCCAAAAACTTGAAGCATGAAAGTCATATGTCAGAGGTCCTAGATCAAAGCATTAATTTTTTTGCATATATTATATTTATTATAGTGTAAAGTTTTAAAACATGGTTTCAGCTCTTTTGTTTCAGTCTTCTGCACAAGAGATGGAAAATAAATTATCTTAGAGTTGGTTTTTTTAAAGGAAATTAAGGTTGTCCCCTTAAGGACTCTTTGCCTTGTGGTTTACGAGATAATATTACAGAAAATCAAGTGAAGCACCTTCAAATATTTAGAGAATAAAAATATGAAAGATGTGGAAAACTCAAATGTAATTCACTGAAATATTTGAGTGCTTACCCAAATCTCTTGAATATTAAACAAAAAGCTTGAAATGTCTACAGGAAAATTTTCTAAGACTTATGATTCTGCCTGAGATGTGAATGCCCCTTTTATTTCACCGTGGCACAGTGCACATCTATACACTCCTCTGTACATATCTTCCACATAAATGTTGGGTAAAGTAATTTGAACTAAAACAAGAGAAATATTAACAAACGTTTAGAATCTCCTAAAAGCCTTTGTTCACAGTTATATTTTTGTTTTCATGAGATTTCATGTCAAGACCTAATTTATTTGCAGAAGTTCTTTTTCTATAGCCAATTTAGAAAGAAATGTACAGATTGAAGAAATAGTAAATAATACACCGTATTCACTATTATAAGATCATTTGATCAAATATGTTTATATTAAATCTAGCAGTAAGCAGACATTTGCCATAGGGACAGAGAAACTGTCTATTATATCAATATTAACTCAATGAATACATGTCATTAAGTTAATCCAGTCATGTGGGGAAAGCCACCCACTATTTGCTGCAACAACTGGAACGGGACATTGCAAGTTCCAATCACCTTTTCTGTTCAGTGTGCAATAGAAATCTTATCATAGGATCATATGACTTTCCACTAGACCCTTCAAGTTCCGTGCTTAATTTTCAATAAATTTGCATTTGAGTTGGAAAGGACAGTCAAAGATTATCTAGTCCAAGCCTCCTGCCATGGACAGGGACGTATTTCACTAGATCAGATTAAAATCCTGTTCAACCTGACCTTGAACATTGACAGTGATGGCTTATCCACAGAGTCTCCAGGCAACCTGTTCCCACCTTCATCCTAAAAAAGTGTTTTCCTCATATCCAACCTAAATCTACCCTTTTTTAGTTTTATTTCCCCTTGTCCTGTCACTGCAGGCCTTAGGGAAAAGACTTTCTCCAGCTTTCTTACAAGGGCCCTTTATACATGGGACACCCCTGTAACAAGGTCTTCCCAGAGCTGAACAACCCAAACTCTCTCGGCCTCCTTCCATAAGAGAGGTGTCCCAGCCCTCTGATCATTCTCATGGCACTCCTCTCGACCGGCAACAACAGGTCCATGTCTTGCTTGTGCTGGGGACCCCAGAGCTGGACGCAATACTCCAGAGAGAATCTCACAAGAGTGGAGTAGAGGGGGAGAGTCACATCCCTCACCCTGCTGGCCAAGCCCTTTTTACACAGACCAGGATATGATTCCTTCTCCTTTCTGGTTGTCACTTATTCTCCCATCTTATATACTGGGTGGTATATTTTCTTTAATGTTAATTTGCTGATTAGATTACACACAGAAGCCCTTCTTTTTATTCTTCATATTCCTTACCAAATTCAACTCCAACTGTGCTTTAGTTTTCCCGATCCCATCCTTACACATCTGAGCAGCATCCTTATATTCTTCCCAGGATATAAGTCCCTGGTTCTACTGTCTATTACTTTCCTTCTTTCTCTTCAGTTTGACGAGGAGGTCCTTAGTCAGCCAGGCTTTCTTGCCTGGTTTCTTACATGTGGGAATTGAGAACTTTTGTGCTCTAAGAGTAATGTCCTTAAAGACCTGCCAACTCTGTTCAGCTCACTTATCCCTGAGGGCAGTTTCCCGGGGTCCCATCCGTGAATTCCGTAAACAACTGAAAGTTCTCTCTTCTGAAATTATTTCTCACTGTAAGCCCTTCTTCACCAGTTACTGTGGATAACTAGATGACATCTTACGTGTAGCACTTTTGAGTTCATCAGGAATACACAGAGAAGGAAACACAGTCATCATTTACTAAAGCCTCAGTTCTAAATGGAAATAATATAGATGAGTATATTTGCATGTTTGGTGTAGGTTTTGCAATTTTGGGCTTCATGGAGTTGGTAAAACAAATGAGAACGTCACCTGCCTTGACACTGTTCTACTTTTTGGGCTAGGAAAGAAAGCATTAAGGATGAACAAATCATGACAACATGGGTTTAAAAGAATTTTTTTTCTTAGTTTATGGGTTTGGGATAAGTTTTCACTTGCACTGAATTGGCTTCTCCATTTCAGCAAATGTTGCTCCTTAAGTAAAGAAAATTAATTTTACCAAACTGTGTCTGACTAATTTTTTTCAGAAAAGTTCTTTCTCAAGGTGTAATTTATTTCTTATTAAAGTCAACAGCATTTTTATATATTTTAATAATGCCACTCAATTTAACAACTACCAAAGTGCTGCAACTGAATTGAAGTGCTACCAATTTGTGCCAAAAAAAATAAAAAATAAAAAAAAAAAATTGGCTCTAGGTACTCAGTGTACTACGTTTGGATAATGTAATATATGAAAAGAAACAGTTTGCAGAAGTATGAAGTAAGAGATAATTGCGTTTCATGTTAAAATAATTTTATTAATCTTACTCATTAGTTCTCCTGACAGTCCTGTAACTTGTTTCATATGACATTTATGTAATCCACCATTTACCCATAGCTGTTTCTGTGCTCTAACAAGTAAGGTTTGCAATACAAGTAAATGAAAATAATCTCTTGTAAACAGGCTACTTATAGCTATTACTAAGAAGACAAGCTGCTTTGCTTCTGTTTCTTAAGCTAAGCATAGGAAAAAGGCTGATTGTTTGGGAAAGCAGCCATTAACTTTGCTCATAAAGGACTAAAAAATTTAAAATTCTCAAAATACTTAGAAAAAAAACCCCTAAATATGTTAGAAGGAAAAAGCTTCACCGAGTCTCTGAGGAGATCAAAACACTAGGAGAAAACAAAACAGTAAAGAACAAAGCAGATAATGCTAAACTTTAAAATGTGGTTGCAAAGTTTTTGGATAGAAAGGTGTGAAGAAACTTGAAGAAATAAAAAGGTAAAAATTTGAGAACCCAGGGGAGACTTTAAGGGTTAACGAGACTCATGTTAGAGCTTGTGACAAACAGTGTAGTAATACGTGAATGGAATGGATAGTAATCAGCTGTGTGAATGTCATATTAATTCCTTAAATGGAAAAGAAGAATGATTTATTTCAACATATATACTGCTTGGCCTGGAAGTCGTGAACAGGGTGGGACTAGAAAGCTTGAGATTACTTCCATCATACCACTGTAAAAGTTTCTTCCTTTTTTTACTGAACAAAAGAACTTCAGTTCATCTGGGAGTGAGTATGATGGTTGTGGAAGTCCATGCAAGCTGAACCACAGTAACCTTTTCATTCACAGACACTGAGCCTTCTCCACCTTTGTTGTTGCTGACCCACATGCAGCATCATGCCCAGTTACCAACAGAGCATTACAGCCTTCCTTGTAGCCCAATTTAAAGCCACATGCAACTCTGGAAAGAAGTTCTACAGTATTTAGTCTGAAAGAAGCTGAGGTGCAACAGTCCACTTGCTGCCTTCACTACACAACTACTTGTTTTGGAAACAATCGTTTTGTGGAGAAGTTAGCAAGCAGTGCTTGGAAATATGCTGTTTATCATGTAGAAGCCTTGAGGTAAGATTCCAAAAAAAAAAAAAAAAAAAAAAGCAGAAGATACCAGACGCTGAAAAGAATAAAAATTTACAGAAGTAAGGAAGGCTGCTGAATTCTGAGGATTGTGAAAGGAAAAATGAAAGAAAACAACTGAAAAAAAATTCAGAATAGAAAGTGGAGAGGCAAGACCATGAGAAAGAATCAAAAGAACTCAAGCTCTTCTGGGTGGTGTTCCTAGTTGGGATTACTTTTAGTAATTGCTTAAGTACTCATGAAGATCACTACCAGTAGAACTACATTATATTTTTCAGCAGCCAAATTAATCCGTTAACTTAAACATAAAATTCTTGCAATGGACATTTTGTTCACTCTAAATATTCTTTTAAGCATTATCTATTTTATTCAGAGAACTGGAGACATCTGGAAAAAAATACTTATTCTCTAACAAAACAGATACCAGATAAGACTGAGACAGAACCATGGAATTCAGCAGTATGTTCATTATAGCTTTACATCCCTTACCACATTTGTATGGACCTTGTTGTCAGTGATAGGTGACTGTATTCACGTATGATTACATAACAATATAACATCTTTTTCAGTTTTCACTTTGATGTTTGTTTTCCTGCTAACTTAACACTATTTCTAGTGAAAATTTTGGATTGTGGTTTAGAAATACAATACATTAAGATGAAGGGACTTAAATTCGTTTTTGTCACATACAATCACATTTGGAGGTTAAGTGCATTACACTGAAGTGACATTATTTTCTCATCACACACAAACACATTATGCACTTTATGAGTCCCAAGGAGGGCCAAAAAGATGACCAGAGGGCTGGAGCATGTCTCATACGAGGACAGGCTGAGAGAGTTGGGCTTGTTTAGCCTACAGAAGAGAAGGCACTGAGAAGACCTTATAGTAGTCTTCCAGTACTTAAAGGGGGTCTACAGGAAAGATGGGGAGGCACTCGTTATTAGGGAATGTAGTGATAGGATGAAGGGTAACCGTTTTAAGCTCAAAGATGGTTGACTTAGATCAGATATTAGGAAGAAACTTTCTACTGTGAGGATGCTGAGGCAGTGGAACAGGTTGCCCAGAGAAGCTATGGATGCTCCAATTCTGGAGGTGTTCAGGGCCAGGTAGGTGAGGCATTGAGCAACCTGATCTAGTGGAAGGTATCCTTGTCCATGGCAGAGGGTTTGGAATGAGATGATCTCTAGGTTCCTTTCTAACCCAAACCATTCTACGATTCCATGATTCTGTGATTCTGTGTTTCATAAAGGAAAATTGTATGTTAGTTTTACTTCCTTATTCCAGTGAGAAGTCTGTTTTTTAAGTATGTTGCTGTGATGACTGCAAACTTCCATCTCGAACCCAGACTAATTTTATTAATACTCACGTTATATCTATTTATTCCTTTGCCAACTTTATCTTTGAGTTTGTATAGTCTAGCAAGATCTATTAAGAGAGAACAATGAGTCTTCAGTATTTGAAACTTTCTTTCCTCTTCTTGAGTAAATAAATAGTGTATCCTGGTTTATATTTACCAGTCAGATAATTACTCCACCCCTACCTTCCACATTAGCAATTTTTTACAACTTTTTACTGTTGAGCCTGTGAATTCATCTGCTGATTCCTAAAGAATTATGATATGGAGTAGTCTCTAGTCCTTTGAGTTTGAATGCACTACTGTCTTGCAGTTTGGCTCACCTTGTGAAGATACTTATGATATCTCATTAGAAGCGTTGCCTTTGTCTTAATGTTCAACATAACCGTCATTATTGAAAATGAAACAAAATACTTTACTTAGGTAACTTTTAATATCCATGTTTAAGAAATGGGGAGGGGTTTTTTTGTTTTGTTGTTGTTGTTTTTTATTGGTGTTTTTTTGTTTTTTTTTTTTTTTTAAATTACCTCTGCTAAGGTTTCAGTTTTACTTCTGGCAAATCAGCCTTTAACCCAAAACTTAAATTTTGTCTTTCTTTCTTTCTTTTGCTTCTTTCGTATTGTTTATTCTTAACGTCTTCTGTGAGGTGTTAGTTTCAGTAGTTGAGTTATTGCATATAAATTTTCCCCTTTGTTTGTTTTACATTTTCCAGTCAGAGTTTTGAACTCCTCGATATTCCAGCTCAGCTACCTTAATTTGTTAATTTACATAATTGGCTCCTTAATTTGTTAAAACAAATACTTTTGAAATAAAAACCATAAATTACAGTTGCTTTTCTTTGTTTGTTTTCTTGTTTGTTTGCAAATGATCTAGTTGTTCAATTTAAATTAAATCAGTTCAAGTCTTTTGGACTAAAGCTGTTTTGTACCACGGGTCATTCGTAACTGTCCAAAGAAGAAAGAAATTATTTTGTACCTAAGAAATTGGCAGCACCCCTTTAATTTTTGATTCCAAATGAAAAAGAGAATCATGTCTTTTTCACAAACAGTTCAACAAATAAATCTGTTAATTTTTGTAAACAAGATTACCTGATCTTTAATAAGTGACATTCACTTTGTAGCAATATGGTCTCTCCCATAATAAAATAATTCTTATTGTCCTTGATTATGTTACACAGATTTCTTCCTAGTTTCACATTTGATGCATAGATGTGTAGCTAACTTCCATCTCTACTCAGCAGACTGTATATTGTATTCTTTCTTGAAATCTTTTCACGTAAGTAAATAACACTAAATGTAAACTTATCTGTTATACTTTCTTGTTTCTTTACAGTCTAATACACATCAGCATATAACAACAGTGTTAATATTAACAGTGTGATAATATGATGTTGTGTCATCTAAAAACCTGTTCTGAATATTGTGCACAATTTTATTTCTGGTCTGAACTTAGAAGTGTGCTATTGTTTAAAATATTTTTAGATTAGCAATAAAGTTGTAACGTTTCCAGTTTCATAAGGCTCATTATAAACAGTGATTCTGATCTGGTTTATCTTTCAATACCTGTAGATTTCAACAGAAATACACTTTCTGTCAAAATAAGATCATTTTACCTCTTTTCCCAATACAAAATTAGTTGGTTCCCAAGGAGAAAACATCCTGCAATCGACATGGATATTTCCTGCCTCTAAATTGTATTTTTGTACTTCTTCCTTTTTATTACTTCCTAAATTGACTATTGTTTCTAGTAGCATAAGTAAGATGACACTGACATATGAAGAAAAAATTATAGATGCTATTGCAATTGATTATTTTTTATTTAAATTTGTATGCATGCATATACAAATTGCAAAATACATCGCTCTCAAAATATGAGCAACTATTCTTAGATGACATCTATAAATTTTAGAATTTAGGGCGGTTTTCTCTGGTTGCCTCTTCTTTGGGTCAGATTCTGAAGTTTTTTTGTTGTACAATATACTCATGATTAGAAGAGGTAAGTGCTTGGTGCAGCAAAACATTCAGGCTTGTAACACATGAGTGAAACTACTAAAGCCAGCATGAATGCACATAGGTTTAAAATTAAGACTGGATTAAAGTGACTTGTAGAACTAGGCTACGCATTGTGTACAAACACTATATGGTTTTTAACTGAATTAAATAAAATACTCTGTTGTCTTTTTCAGTCCAGAGGCACTGAAAATAGAAACTGAATATGCATACAAGCACAAGTGGATAGAATTAATGGTTAAAAATGTTTATTTATCTAAACTGAAGAGTTTCAAATAGTCTCTGTAATCCCATATGTGCTGGATAACCCTACCTAACACTTATGTTTTATATTTCTGGAAAAAATCACCTGTGTTTCAGTAATTGTCTTGTTAGAGCGTGAGATGAAATATATTGGTCTTCAGAATTGTGCGTTTGTCTCTATGTTTTGTATAACAAGTGATAGAAGGAAATGGTGTAGATTTCAACAACTCTGAAAACTAGTCTTCCACTGTCTGAAAATACCGTCAAGCTGATAGGCATTGAATAAGTATGTTTATTTGTAATTTTACACAGGGAAAGGTATAATTTTAAAGGGAAATGAGGATGCATGAGCTGTGAAAAGGATTGTTACTGTTCAAACACTGTCATAGGAATGGTTCATCAAACTGACAAGTTATTTTCTGCCTTCCAGATTGAAGAAAGGTTGTGGTGTTCTGCTATGAACAGCAAAGACTACACCATGAAGAAGCATCAGGAAATCAATCAAGACATTTAGACTTATCTTACTATTTTGAAGTAAGTACATATATAGTTTGCTTATTTGCATGACAAAGAGATGTTGCCTGCTTCATAACACAGCATCCAAAGGTAAAATTAACAATTTCAAAATTACTGTGCTGTACTCTACCCATTGTCATACAGATGGCACTTTCTTGTTGCACAATCTAGTAAAGTGCATGAACCACACTATCATTATCCACTAGTATAATCAAATAAACACAGGCAGCCAAAGGTTACAATGGCTGTTTGGGTTTTTTGGTTTGTTTGTTTGGGTTTTTTTTTGCCAAGCTGATTACATATTACCCATTATAAGCAGCTACAGAAAAAAGATGTCAATATTTGTAAAAGATAGTTGAGCTCTTAATTGTAGTAACAACAGCTAGATTTGGTTGTTGGTATGTTCCTATGTCTCTGAGATTTAGTTTAAAAGTGAAAATATAACTAAAGCTTTCTGTAGAAACTCATACTTCTACATGAGTAGAGGGCTTCTTCTCTGTGTTTGGAAGATCAGAGACAAAAATAATAGAATAATTTTTTACATTTCTCTTTGCATTTAATATCAGCCTCTGAAAGAATCTGAGGAATGCTTTAAAAAAAGTATTCTAGTGTCTATAGTTCAGGTACACTATTGCCAAAAAGTCATTGAGTAGTTCAGCCTTCTCCATATCCCAGTTAACCCGGTCTCTTGTTTCCTTCTGGAGTGGGCCTACATTTTCCCTAGTCCTCCTTTTATCACCCATGTACCTATGTTCCTTTATTAGAGGCATAGGAAAAACAAATACTACATATTTTCCTCAAAGGGTGTAGGGTGGAAGTATATTTTGACTTTTTCCAGGTGCTCAGAGGTGGCTGGTTGCTCTCTGAAAAAAAATGTCTCCCAGAGCTCCATCCTATGTGTTTTCACTTTGTCCTGTGCCTGCTGATGATACAGTTAAGAGGTACATGTCAGTCTTCGGAATGCTGTCCTGTGCATCAGAGTATGGCAAATGTGTATGTGCACGCATGCACACAGACACACACATTTTGACATCTAAAAGAATTATAGCCTTAACCTCAACCTTTTTAGCAGTAGAAGCTAACATTTCTGTCTGTAAATGAAGGCTAAGAGAGTTTTCTTATGGGTCACTAACTCACATAGATGTATTCTTAGGCTACTTCTGTGTATAGGTTTACTGTTATGTGGACAATACTGATGTGGACAATACAGAAAACTGTTGCACAGAGAGTGTGAAGCTGAATCCATAAGTTCAAAATGAATCCATAAGTTCAAACACTGGTATTAGTTCTCACAAGCATTTTAAAGGAAAGAAACAGCACATTTTTTAGAACAATTTTTTGATTAAAGAGAAAGTACAAAAAAAAAAAAGAAAAAAAACCCTAATATTTCTGGAAGCTTTACTGAAATGTCATAATTAAAGCATGGGTTCCTTTTTTGTTATTGAAATATTATCAGTGTTGGTCACGAGTATGTGCTCAGCTCTATCATTCTATAAAATAAAAGTGGAAATATAAAGAAAACAGATGGATTATTAATAGCAACAAATACTGGGCATGAACCACTTTTAAAAAAGCATTTTTTACACAAATCCATATTACAATATATAAGTATTCTATTCAGTTTTGTTCAGTTAAGCATTCATACTAAGAATTATAAGACATATTAGAAATTTCAATGAACTTCTTTTGCTTCTGGCAATTTATCTTGTTAAAGGAAGGATCTGCTTACAAAAGATGGATGTAAATTGTCAAAAGTTAAATTCCTTAATACAAAGTACTGAATAGTTTCCTGTCTGTGTATCCACTCAAAATTGCATTTTGTTTTGTGGGTGATATAATAAAGACAGCTATCTTGAACTTTTTGCTCTTGCATTTTTCTTGCAATTCTGATCAAAAATATTTGAAATAAATTGTGATTTTTTAAATAAATGGAGCTAAGATCTTTTCCTAAACACAACATAGTTGAATTACTAGGTAGTCTATATTCTACTTCCAGCTGTGACTGGGTTAAAAAAAAAGGTTATAAATTTGGGAAAGGACGCTTGGGGTTTATTCTACAGTCCCAGTGTTCTGGGACATTACTTTACAAGATTTACAGAAACCTGTAAGTGTAATCTGTCTTCAGAAACACTGCTATGCAGTAGCAACATCCAAGTGGTTCTCAAAAATCAAGTTTGTGGAAGTCCATTCATTGGTTTCATTCCAAGACTTCCTTCAAGCTCATTCTGGAACATATTCAACTACTGTGTTCTGCAGTTGAGCTTTGAAAATACCATGAGTTTCAGACCATCTCCCTAGGGCATCTGCTGCATGAATGCACCTGGAGATCCTGTTGCTGGCTCAGTGCCTTACTGTGGTGTTATAGATTGCCAGTCCTGAGCAAGCAGTACAGATGAGAGTCCTTCCTAGAAAACTGGTGACACTCACTGTCACATTGACAGAGTGAATTTGTACTTTGGGAATCAAATGTTAAGAAATTATGCCTTACACCTCTAATTCATTGCTTCTTCATCCCCTTCCTGTGCCTGCTTTCTCTGCTCTTCAAATACTTCTATAGGTTATCCCTCAGCACATAACTTTATGTTTGGTTATATCAGACTGCATTTTGTCTGAATTAAACCAAGTTATAAGCATATATCTTCATGAGAGAGATTCATTAAAATTGTGGATGCCATTTGTCAGGCCCGGGTATACCTCTTGAACTCTGGCACTCTACATGTAGAGTAAAACGGGAATTTCTGGTAACTATTCATGATTATTTCAGTAAATACACTACTTTTAATTCAATGTGCAAACACTCACATATACATCACCATTCATATATACGCATAGGCATATATATATAAAATATCAAAGTATTCTTTTTACTCTTATGATTAAAGTCTCTGTATTTTTTTTCCAAGCAGGTGTTAGTAATTAATCCATGTAATAGTTCGTTCATTCATTTATTCTTTCAATATTCATTAATAAATGTTAAAAACCCTATCCCAGACCACAGAACTGAGACGCTGAGGTAAAATTATGTTGATTTCTTCAAGATCATCCACCAGGGCTCCATGTGGTTGAAAAGGTAGACATAACTCCTTCATTAGCAAAAATATTTGTGAATTTTATAAGTCAGAGTTTTACAGTAGTGTAGATCCCTGCCCTTGACTGAAAGAATTTCTTTGCTTTTTTGTATAACTACATTTCTGATAATTTTTTATCTAGTAAAAAAATCCTATTTCTCCATGGCTACATAAGGTTTATTTTCCTATTATATCCATCAGTCTTGTTAAAAAACTGCAACACAACAAAATAATTTATTAAAAAATGGAAAACGTTCTATAAACCTACCTGGCTATAAATTTAGCTGGCTTGTTCTGTTCTTCAAGACCTCTGAAGATTTTGCCATCTTGCCACATCTAACATGATTTTACTTGCAATTTAACTAAATAAATTGTACAGGTCATCAGTTCTCCCCTTGCCCCCTCTTCTCGACTTTCTGATGACGATATTGTTTTGGAAAGTCAAATATATATTCACGCAACCCCACACTACTCTGCTTTTGGCTTCTGAAAAAATTTTTAAATGTACCATGGAGGTGTCATTTTCAACATATTTTCGTGCTTCATGTGACCACCCCATCTTAACTCTTTACTCCATTGCAAATGCAAAGTAACTTGGGAGTTCTTTCATTCTGTTCCTGCTTAAAAGACATATTTTCCAACACTATCCTTCTACTTTTTTCCCTTTAAAATCTTCCTCTCTGTTGTGACCAAATGAGTACACTCTGGCTCAGAGATTAACACAGCAAGCACAGAAGTTTTGAGAAGCTTTAATTGCTGAGCTGATGTTGTTAATTCTCACAAATGGTTTGCTGCAGCTCTATAAAAATGTTCAGTGTAATGAAAGACAAACCAATCGCCAGGAGGAACCTCATTCCCTTGAGCCATGGAATGCATCACGGTGATTTAGTATAGCTGTTAATTGTTAACAAAAAAAGGGTATCGATTGGAAAAGCTGCTGATATAGTGCTGACCTCAGTGATTGTCATCTTTTAACCCAATTTATGTGTCTGATGGTTCCTATAGAATTCTAAAGTACCATATATGACAAATCAAAATTTATTTTGTTTAATACAATGTTGACAGATAGTAAGTGTCAGTTAGGAAATTAATTTTAATTTCCCTCTGTGGCTAATTAACTGTTAGCATCTCAGCTCTCTTTATGCATACAATTAATGTTTCTAATAAAATAATTTTTTCATTGCCTCTGCAGTTAATACTATGGGTTATGAAGATATTTTCACCTTAGGCATCAATTATTGTTCTTGCCTTTCATAGACAGCTTTAACAAAATCTATTGTGTGCCACATTATAATCATTAGAATTCAATATGCAAATTGTTTGAAGGAAGAAAAGATCAGGGAAATATTTAATTTCTTCAGATTTTTATGTTTTTTTCTGATTGAAGAAAACTAGCCAATTTAAACTATCTGCATTCAACACAGTTAACAAACTCAGTAAATATAACCAAGGGTAAAAATCAAATATAGAAAAATGATTTATCTTTCAAATTTCTTCACACTACAGTCAGAAACCTTCTATCTTTGGTTAAGCAAACAAACAAATGTTAGCTTCATAGTGATTTACGGTTAATACATCACAGTGGCACATACGTGTCTTTGTTTAGAAGTTCTAGAAACAGGTATGTCATTATTAAAGAAAATAAAACTTCAATATTGGTTTATTTAATTATTTTAGATTGCATTGTATGTCTTTCTTAAACTGGGTTTTGTTAAAAGAGATTCTTTTTCACAACCAGCTCTAAAGAGCGTTTCAAAACCACTGTGTTACCATTACATTAGGAAAGAAAAAATCCATAGAGATAGGAACCATTTTCAGATTCAGGGTTAAGACATTTATCTTACATATATATAAAGCCCCCAATCTCCATGGATACCAAAATCTCCTGCTAAGACCAGAATTTATCTGTGGAGAGCAACAGTGTGGTCTAATTGCTGATACCTCTGTGTTCACTGAATAGCTCCTTCTGCCAAAGTAATTGTCTTGTCAATAAGGAGGTTGCTTGTGTAACAAATTGTTTCTCTGTATAAAAAAAAAGGTATTAGAATATTGCTGAATCTAACTGAACACTTTATCCGTGAGACATTGCAAAGGACAAACATGATGTTAACATTGAAACTGGAATCTCTCAAGTATGTTAAAAACTAACACTGATTTTACAGTAAATACCAGAACATCTTGATGGTTAAATGCATCCTCGAGGACTGTATGTTTTGTATAGGCACTTTTTAATAACTGAATGTGTTTCTTTTCAAAGAAGACAACTGTGTACAAACTGTCTAAGGGGTAGCAGTCATGAAAATGTGATTTGTACATGTACTTGCAATATTGTTGTCTGTGAAAGTACATACAAATAAATACATGGTTGAGAAGGCCGTGGATTTTTTTCTGATTTTGCTTTAGTTCTGACTCTAACAAGTTCCTTTTGATAGACAGGTAATTACAAAATATATGATTTATCAACCTATAGCAAATAATATAGCACACATAACAGGTAGAATTCACCCTCTTAATGAAGTTCAACAATATTTTCCTTGACTGGGAATTTTTCCAGACCATACATCAGCTTTAATGTATAGACTTTTGAAGAAAAGACTGAGTTCAGAGTGGAAATTTCATAGAAAGTAGTGGAAATACTGCTTGTTCTTGGTGAAATTAACTTCAGACTTATTGCTTCAAATTCTGCTGTTAGCTTGCATAGTAAGTGCTTCTAGTAATTTTCCTGAAGTAGGAGAGATTCTATCATAACAAATTAATAAGCACATGTAGTATTTCAGCATACTCAGACATACTTATTATTCCTTTTAGTTCTTTTTTGTTTCTAAGAAGTCAACAAAGAGAAAGAAAAAAAAAGGTTTTTTTTTTAAAAAGGCGCTTTATGTTACTGTATCAAGTTGGCTAATTATGCACTTCTAGTAGAAACATCATATCAAATACATGCAAACTCTCTATGCTGCTCAAGAATTAAAGAACCGCCACCAGATTATGACAAGCTTAGGTCTTGTCCCACATTGCATTATCTGGTTTTGAATAATCTTATATAAAAATGCATATAACCCACCAGCTTCCTTTTGGCAAGGCTCCTGCATAAGCCAATGTTTATGCCACAAAACATAACTGTTACCAATTCAACTGGGCCAAAAGCCACCTAATTCAAATTACAGTGTTGAAAAAACAAAACAAAGTGTTTTGCTAATTCTGTCTCCTTGGATTAATCCATCTTCCTCTGAGAAGCCTATTATCACAATAAAATGAAGCAATGCAAGTCTGGACATATATTATTTCTGGATATCTCTAGAATACCGTGAGACTGTTTAGGAAGCAGTTTGTTTTCAGCTTCTCCAAGGGTTGGATGATTATACATTTTAGATTTTGTCACTATAAAGATCATACAAATGTAACAGCAAGATACAGTTTGAAAGATTCAGGCTGAAGTTAGAAGTGTAGTTTCCAGAAGCCTTATTGATTCTGCATTTATATTCTTTAATTAAAGGATGCTGGAAATTCAGGTCAGGTTTCTGGCCACTGCGAGGTCATTATCCTGTACAAGTGCTTTGCTCTTCATAGGCTTCCCTTCAAATAACTGAAAGTAAACAAAGGGTTTCCAAGGCAAAAAATCTATCAAGCAAAACCCCAACGTAATCACCTGTGTAAAGCAAAAAGCACAAGTACATGTGTTTCTTCTTTGCAGTTAACTTTTAAAAATGTTTTAAATGAATAGTTCCAAATTCCTACTGACTTTGCTTAGCTGTTACAAAGGATGATTTCTTACATGAATAAATGCAATAATTTTTGTATTCGATTTCCATAACAAAAATGAAACATACATCAATTTGAAACACAATAGTAATAAGTGAGAAGTGCAGAACCCTTACAGTACATTTTGCAGGGTATAATGTAGGCATTAATATTACATAGCTCCCTTACTTTAGGTTTCTCAAAGTCATTTACAAACAGAGTACATTTAATTTTTTCATCCAGATCTAGGAATGAATCATTGCTTAGCACAAAGCTGTGATGTGCTTTTATAAATCTTGCCAAAATATATTTCCACATACACTGTAAAATGCCCAGAGATTCAGGAAAAAGGACTGTGTCAGTATCACTTCGCTTACTCATTTGCTAATCATGTAGTTTAATAATATTCGTCTATGTCTTGGCTCTTCTTATAAGCTTAAACTTTATTTGACCTGTACTCTCAGTATTGAAAGGGAAAAATTGACTGTAAATAGAGCTGAGAACCAGTAAATTGAAAAAAAAAAAATAAGAAAGGCATCACATAGTGACAATGCTTTTGTAGATACTGGACTGTTCAGAATGTGTCAATATTTTACCTCAAATTTAAAAAATTAGCAAGGCATTTACCTTATACTTAAATAAATCAGTGCAGTCCTGTTTTCTGACAAGAAATTTTAAGTCTTAAAATCAACTATATAAAGGCAATTTAATCATAGAATCATAGAATCGTAGAATCATTAAGGTTGGAAAAGACCTCAAGGATCATCAAGTCCAGCTGTCAACCCACACCACGTAACTCATTAAACCATGTCCCTAAGCACCATATTTACACATTTCTTGACCAAGGTCAAGGCATTGACATCACACATTAAATAGAAAAAGAGAAGGTAGACAGATTATTCATACACAATCTAACTGTACGATACATTACTTCAGCAGCACCTACCTTTTTGAAGACTACATTTGTAAAATGGCTTTCCATTATTGAATAGATATATGACTATAAAAACATATTTTAAACTAAATATTTTGAAATTCCAGTCTGTATCTTTATCCACAAAATATTCCATAGACACGTGGCCAAAAATAATCATAGACTAAATTAGTTTTTCATAGAAAATGAAGTTTGCTCTTCTCTTTTCTTTCTCTTCTTTCCTTTCAAAACAAACTCTATGTCCATAGTCTAGAAGAGTTTTAAAAGCCCCCCTCCTCCCCTCGATCCTGATCACCTACAGAAATAGTGATCAGGAACTAGCTTCATAATTGAGTTCCCATTTTTCGTTACTCATCACTGGGAATGCTGAGAGCTGCTATAAGAAGCAGACAGACAGGATAGTTCAACAGGTCCGTGAGCTGCTTTTCTTTGGAAGAACCACATTTATTTTTTTGCAGAGACGTGACTGCAGTCAGAACCATATAGAGAAGGCTGACTTCACACTGTACCTTAAATCAATATAATCTGTTCTGATTGTTAAAATATACTGTTTGATCTGTTCTAAGTGAAAATACATTCTAATAATTCCAGATAACACTGAGATAGTTTTACATATTGTGGAATACATTTCAGAATTACTGTCAGGTTAATTTTAAGAATAAATGATGCACAAACACGCAACAAAGGTATGTCTTTAAATTACATTTCTAATGTAAACAATAAATTAAAAACAACTTTCGACTTTGTAAATTTTGTTCACAGCTCACTGACATCTACAATTTGTCAGGTTTCCTGTTTCATAAAAACTATTTTAAGACAGATGTAATTCTTGTGCTCTTTATATAATCTACTGTAAAATTAAACTTCTGGCTTTGGTAGAGAAAGCTGACGCAGTAAAAATATGCACAGTTAAAAAAAAAAAAAAAAGGCAAATTATCACTATCTCAAATGACAGTCCATACCAAGTGATGTAGACATGAAGGATTTGGGGCAATATTTTAAAGTTAGTATTTTCGTCCTAGTTTAAATCTGTTTCAACAAGTATAATTTCAACAGAAGACTGAACCAGAGCTCAGAATGAACTGGCCCATAGGCCATCACGTCTACCCTTGCCTTCAAAGCAATTGAAGAATACAATCTTTTCCAGAAATAAATTGAGCTTTTCTTAAAATGTGGATTAGATATACAGACAAGTTCTACAATAATTTTGGAGATCAGAGCAGATCAGATCACTGCTATTTTTCAGACTATAATCCCAGATCCTCACTGTATTGGTGGTTTCCAGGTTAATGTGTTAATGCTTAGATCATATTGTGTTTTTACTTTGCTGACATTGACCATAATTAAGGAATCAGGCATTAATAGTGCTTTATATGATTAGAGTTTTTCTTTGGAAAATCAGTATTGCATTTTATTTTTTTTCCCCATTCATCTCACATTTCATTTTACTTCCACAATTTTGATTATTTGTTCCTTCAAAATATTATTTAGTGTTTTTCCTAAATGTCTGATGTTGCCTGTATTCTGCAGTTCTTAAATGTACTAATGCAGTTCATTAAATCTATGGAATTGTTCAATTACAAAGTCCAATACAATGTTGGGGCCATTGCTGAAGGGTCTATTCAAATTCTGTGTCTCTGAATCTGAGGGCAGTACACGAAAAAGTGATATGTTTATGCACTCTTTCACTGACATGCATCCCAGCTGCCTAAATCCTTAAGTCAGGAAATCAAAGGATACCTCATCAGTGTTGTCATTCAAACCAAGCATTGCCAAATTCTTGCTTGTATACATTTTGCCATGATACCAGAAAGATATAACGGTCTGATTTACCTCCATGTACCATTTAGTTCTAACCCCCCTGACATGGGCAGGGATACTTTCCACTACATCAGGTTGCTCAAAGCCTCATCCAGCCTGGCCTTGAACACCTCCAGGGATGGTGCATCCACAGCTTCTCTGTGCAACCTGTTCCACTGTGTCACCACTCCCACAGTAAAGAATGTCCTTCCTACTATCTAATTTACATCTACCCTCTTTCAGCTTAAAGCTGTTACCCCTCATCCTACCACTACACTCCCTGACAAAGAGTCCCTCCACATCTCTCCTGTACGACCCCTTTATGTACTGGAAGGCTGCTGTAAGGTCTCACGAGAGCCTTCTCTTCTCCAGGCTGAACAACCCCAATTCTGTCAGCCTGCCCTCATAGGGGAGATGATCCAGCCCTTCGATCATCTTTGTAGCCATCCTCTGGACTTGCTCCGACAGGTCCATTTTTTCTTGTGCTGGGAGTCTCACAGCTGGATGCAATACTCCGAGTGGGATCTCGCAAGAGCAGAGTAAAGGGGCCGAATCACCTCCCTCGACCTGCTGTTTATGCTTCTTTTGATGCAGCCCAGGACACAATTGGTTTTTGGGCTGCAAGTGCACTTTGCTGAGTCGTGTTAAGCTTCTCACCAACCAGCATCCCCAAGTCATTGTCTTTGGGGCTGCTCTCAATCCATTCTCTTCCCACCTCTATTTATGCTTGGGATTGTCCTGACCCACATGAAGGACCTTGCAGTTGTCTTTGTTTTCTTTTTTTTTTTTTTCCGATTTCAATTTTCAAAATGTAGACAATGTGCAAATGTTTTTATTTGCCCTTTGAAAATAAATACATTCACAAAATAACATTTTAGCCTCCAAAAATCTCTCCAGTCAGGTAGGTTTATGCCCTCACTTTCTAAATATAGTGAAAATAAAAAATGGAATTTCCACTGCCTGAAAAGACACAAGGAAGACAACTAGAAATCAGCCTTGAAGGATTTCTCTTGTGTTCATGCAAAGATGATGTGAAACACAGCCCTGATTGAAGAATTCCTCGAGCACACTTTCAGGTCCTCAATCAAATGAGCAAGAACTTGAAGGCCACTGCTGGTTTGCTTTTTTTTTTTTTTTTCTCAAGCTTGCATTGAGACTTGCATGGGGGTTTCTTATTCACCATGCATGTCTAGATGTATAACAGCTTTTTGCAACCTTAGACTGCTCTCAATGCCCTGGCCATCTACACTGTGCAATAAGTGGACAAAATTGAAGAAGATTTTTAGCTTTTATAGCTTATTGATTTTTATATTTTCAGATGTATTAGAGCAATTTTTCAAATGTATCCACCTTACCTTAATATCTTGACTGTGGAGGCAGGATTTCACATTTATTAGCTTTGCTTGGCTAAAAAAAAATACAGGAGTAGAAGTACTTCTATGTTATCTCAGGGATATAAATGGTTTTGATATAAAAAAGAAATCAATTCTCAGAATAAGTTCAAAGCTTGTGTGCGAGTGTTACATAAAAAGCAGACAACAGGGAATACACTTTCCAAAGTCAGTAACAAGGATGGTTTTAAAAAGTACAGTCCTGAAGTGCAGTTGAACTCAGTAATGCTCAGTACTTTCCAAATAGGAAAGTTCTATCTTACTGGAGAGCATATAATATGGTAAATATTTTTTTATTACCTCTGATCAATGATGACAGCGTTACAAAGGAATGCAGTAGAAAATTCTTCTCCAACAGGAGTACTCCTTTCAGTCAATAAAGTAATGTATGAGCTGTATCATTGTAAGAATTTTTACTTCTTTAGGTGATTTGAATTTTTAAACACTATAAGCAGGAAATTCTGTCCTGCAACAAAAGTATACAGCAACTGGCCTAAGAAGTGAAGGGAATTCAACTATTCTGTTGTTTATCATATCAAGAAAATGATATTTGTTTCTCCCATAATATTCACATCACATGATAATTGTGACTACATCCATTCAACTGTAATGATCTCTTCTACCTCATTTGATATCAATTACATGACTTAATCACATCCTATCTGCTTCATAATACAAATGCTTCTGAGTCTGTACCTCTTTGTAGGTTTTCTCCTTTCAAAGTAGAAATGTACACTTCAAAATATTTAGAATGTATTTAGAATCCATGAAGGCTATGCAAACTCTTTTTGTATAAATGTTCCCTCAGCGTTTCAAAATGCTAACATTGTTGCAGTCACTTGTCCATTTTTAGGTAATACATTACTCTAGGAACATCACAAGTCAGGACAACATTTGGCTCCCTTCAAACTCTTCCAATTTAACAAAATGATATTTTCTGCATTAAAAGAAAAAAACCTATAACGTGAGAAGTGTTTAGGGAGGAGCTGAAAAAGCAAACTTGCAATTTCCATAGGAAAACACCTAGATGTACAGTGCATAATTTGTTCCTGAAGAAGAATAAAATGCAAATATGCTTCTTGGGCTGATGTGGCACTCTGACAATGATTTTCAGTCTAGACAAATAAAATTGACACAGAATACTTTTTAAAAGTCCAGAATAAATGAAGTAAAATATTTTAAAATGAAACTATGACAGAGGAGAAAGGATTTTTTATATTATCCTATTTCTACATCTTTTCCTGATTAGTCTGAAACTGAGGCATGTAAAGGGTTCAATTTATGCATGTCCACATAACAGATCCATATTAGAAAGCCTCATTTCAAAGAGCATCTTATTCTTCTGAATGTTTTCAGGATTTTGCTATCTGATTGGAAGCATTTATGATTGAACCTCTAAGTAACACTTTCTGAGTGTTACAAACTAACAGGCAAGTACTTCCTATATGCACAATTACACCAAACACAATTCTCTGGTGGGACTGTGGTCTATAATATACAAACGTAAAATGGAAATATAGATTAGAATTTAAAAGGCTTTCACACTTTCTACTGGAGATTATAAAATGTTTTGCAAGTGAATTCATGGCAAGGTCATGTTGTACCATCTGAAGACATGGTTTTAAAGTGGGTAAGCTTTTTCATCTTTTCTGATTCTCAGGGGAAGCATGTCCACCTCCATTGCTTTCATTAGATATAGAAAGTCTCTAGCTAGCCACACCAATGTGCTGGGACCACCATCCTTTCTCTAGAAGGAAAGTTGTCTTGTTGCATACTATGAAGGACTTTCTTTCATTAAATGTAGAGTCACCAGTGGAAATAACACAGTGAGTAATAACCACTAGATAATTCCTGCCATCATTTTGGGTATTTTCCACTCCAGTGGAATCCTAAGCTCTAAGTTAGGTTTCTGGCTTTCTATAAAAATCTACAGGAGAAATTAAATTCCTGAGTATGCAACATACAAATTATTTGCATATTGAGTGGGGCCAGCCTGAAATTAACAATATAAAAAAAATTGTGTAAACAACTTTAATGACTATTAGGTCTAGAAGGAAGAAAGTGCCCTTTACTTTGCAAACTGGTCTCCATCTATGACCAAGTATTATTGTATTTACCCCATTTACCTGCATTAAGAGACAGCTCCATGGAACCTTCTGACTAATATCTTCTTTGCCTTCCAAAACTGTATAAAACATGAAAACATTGTGTGTTAATTCCAAAATTGAACTTCAGTAAATTAAAGTCCCAACTAAATGAGATTTACCTCTCACTTTCCCTTACAGCAAAAGGGTTACAGACTTGCATCCGTTCACTGACTTTGCAAACTACTCAACCAATGCCCATAAGTTAAGATTGATGTCGGTCTTAACCTCGATTTCTCTCTTTCTTAACAAGTTGTACTGCTTACTGGATATTACTTATATATACATTAAATACAGCTGAGTTCTCAGAGGTGTAGCTTGCCACCTAAGTATCTAAAAGATACTCAGAATTTTGTTTCTGAATTGTTTTAACAGATGGAAATAGTACAGATATGCAAATGTTTGTCAGTGAGTCGATAGAAGGATGTGTATCTGTCTTATCCTAGTTTGATGGTCTGTTCTTTACTGCTGTCTTGATTGTTTTAGCTATATGGAATTCAAACTTGTTAACTTTTTATTTATACAAAAATTTGCCCTTTATTATTTTTTTCTGTATAGAGGCTATTCTGTGTTCATATTTAAGGTTCTAATAAGGTTTCAGAGGGAGTGATAAAGCAGATGTGATATGGTTTTTACCATATTTGTCTCATTCTTCCTTATTTGTTTCTTGCATAAGAAAATATGCAAAGAAAGGAAGAAACTTTAGGGCATACTCTTTCCATTACTCTGTAATAGACATGCTAATACAGCATACTTCCTGAACAGAGGATTTTCTTTATGCTAGATGAAGATTTAAATCACATATAAAGCAGTTTGCTTCATAAATACAGTTTATTGTACTTTTTCTGAATCCATTTTTTTTATGTCACCTCAGATAAATCATTCTACTTCTCTGTATCTGCTTTACTTCTTACTTTTTGTTCATTTACGCTGTCAGTTCTATGGAGCTGAGATGCATTTTACCCAGTGTACCAGAGCATGTATATGGTCTCTTTCTAACTAAGTTTATACTGATAATGAGCTGTATTTTAACAGAAAATATATTAAATGAAAGATATCTTAATAACTCTAAGAAAACTTAAAAAAAAATTTTGGTTTTGATCCACATTTCTTCTTGCTTTTCTATCAAGCCACAGTGTAAAATTATTATTGACTCTCTTAAGATCTTAGGTTACTTATAACCCATCTTTTTCTAATACTATGTCAACCTAACCAATGTGATTCAGTAATAATCACATTTCAGGTTTATGTGTGTGTATATACACATATCTACACCTCAGGTTTGCACACATATGTGGATAAACGTGACGTTCCTGACCAGCAAGTTTTTTCCTGATTTGTTGATTTTCACCATGATAATAGAGGAAAAAACTTCAAGAATGAATGAGTTCTTGAGAGTGCATCGGGAACACACTCAGCCATCAATCACTAAAGCACATTCAGTCTGGCAGGCAACACAACTGCGTGAATTGATGATGTAACTTGATGGTTGAGCTACAATACTTTTTTTTTTTTATGCACCGAAGCATTAAGTCAGGTAGGGTTAACAATTTATATTTACTTACTGCTTATATGGAATAAAGAAACTGTCATTCGGAAAAAAAGATTGGAAAGTCAGTCAATGTATCAGCCTACAATGAGAATAATAAAAGATTCTCAAACCTGAGGAAATTAAAACATTCATTTCAGATTGGGATTTAAACAGATTAATTTTAAGTTCACAGACACAACTGGGGAAATATCAAACAATTTTCACTAAGTGTTTTTGGCCACTCCTGAAATTAATATTTTTAGGTACAGAATTTGGCCCAAATTTTCAATGTATCATCTCAGAGTCTAGTTGATACACGGGAATTAGTCTGTTAAAACTTTTGGAACATTTCACTTCTCATCCTAACTGAACACATGACAGCAAAAGAGGAAAAAAAATGGAAAGGTTTAACATCATCAAGCAAAATAATTTCTGATTCAAAACAATTCTGATTTTGTGATCAATTTATCTTTTCAGGTAACAAGTATTGTATCCTGTTCACTAGTTCATGTAGTGTTTTTATTACCATGATAATTTTCAACTGCCTTAACCTTTTTTTCCCCTAAAGTATTCAATTTTCTGTATTGAATCCTTCATCTTACAATCAAATCCACCAGCCTTTATAGTTACTAGGAAGGTTTATTTTCCAGGATAGTAAAACTACCAGATGGTAATCATTAGGGACACCAGAAGAATAATTCACTACTTCTGTTTTAATGCTGAACCACAATTGCTAGTCAGATTATTGAACCATGTTAAGTCCAGAAAAAATTGCAAATGACCAAAATATGCTTGCAAGTCAAGTTCCTCTTTATGAGAGAGGAACTAAGAGTGAGCTCTAAATCTCTCAGATTAGTCATTAGCTGAGACATAATTCTCTAAAATATTTGTGTTAGACCAACACACCATAAAGACAACTTTCTTGTTGTTACCAGGTGAGGTATAATTGAAGGATCAATTAACTTCATTAATTCCTCACATTGTTCTATTCTTGTGCGAGTGTAAAATAAATTTTTATAGCTCTATGTTCCACTTCCACTTCATTTACCTGTACATTAATTGTTTCGTGGATTACCAGAAACTCATGGTGTAGGTGATGACCCACAAAAATAGTTGAACTCTCCAAAATGTAAGGACTTCTGGCATGCTGGACAGAGCCAGTACTTCTGGCTTTCATTCTAAGCATTGATAGAAGCAAATTTGGGCAACTGGATCTTCAGTTACTACCTACAACACATACTTTTCATCTCCCAGTGAATGTCTTTTAACATGTCACAAGTTTTGATGACATTACTTCCAGTCTAGGGATTCTGTACAAGATGGTAAATTTGAATTTTTTTTGGCTTGACAAGTTCACTTTGATATTTCTGAAGAAAACTATGATTGTGATACTTCAAGAGGGGATAGGTAGAACTTATTGGTATGAGCAGAAAAATTGATTTTTTACACTTTGAAATTATGTAAAATATTCATTTGTCTGACTGACCTGTAAGACCATCTGAGCATAGTGGGGATATCTTTGTCTTTCCTTCCATTTCTTTTTAAAATAAATCTTGTTACACAAATGTGCTTGAAAAGAAAAATTAGACGCAACTGCCCTTGTCAGACCATTCTGTGAAAGTATGAATAATAAATTGCATTAAGTTGTCCATATCAAGCCTCTCAATATAAGCCTTCCTTAAATAAGCATTTGTTGGCTTCATAAATATGAAAACACTATTAGGTAATACATAAATGCACTCATTGAATGAGATCATCATTGAGAGGTGGGCCTATGCAAATCTAATGAAGCTCAGCAAGGCCAAGTGCAAGGTCCTGCACATGCATTGAGACAATCCCAAACACAAATACAGGTTGGGATGTGAATGAATTGAGAGCAGCCCCAAAGAGAATGACTTGGGGATGCTGGTTGATGAGAAGCTGAACACGACCCAGAGATGTGCACTGGCAGGTCAAAAAGCCAAACGTGTCCTGGGCTGCATCAAAAGAAGCATAACCAACAGGTCAAAGGAGGTGATTCTCCCCTTCTACTCTGCTCTCTTGAGACCCTACCTGCAGTGCTGTGTTCGCCTGTGAGACCCTCAACATAAAAAAGACATGGACCTGTTGGAGCAAGTCTGGAAGAGGGCCAGAGGGCTGGAGCACCTCCCCTATGAGGACAGGCTGACAGAGTTGGGGTTGTTCGGCCTGGAGAAGAGAAGGCTCTCGTGAGACCTTGCAGCAGCCTTCCAGTACATAAAGGGTGCCTACAGGAAAGATGGGGAGGGACTCTGTATCAGGGAGCGTAGTGATAGGACTAAGGGCAACGGTTGTAAACTGAAAGAGGTTAGATTTAGATTAGATAGTAGGAAGGAAATTCTCTACTGTGAGGCTGGTGAGATAGCAGAACGAGTTGCATAGAGAAGCTGTGGATGCCCCATCCCTGGAGGTGTTCAAGGCCAGGTTGGATGAGGCTTTGGGCAACTTGATGTAGTGGAAGGTGTCCCTGCCCATGGCAGTTGGGTTGGAGCTCGATGGTCTTTAAGGACCCTTCCAACCCAAGCCATTCCATGAGTCTATGATTATATGATTCTATTTATAGAAAACAACTGTTATGGTTACTTCCCTAAAGTAATAAAAAAGGGAGGAGGGGAATGCTTTTTAAATTTTAAATCTATGTATGGTTCTCTTGATCACTCAATGATTTTAAGTTCTCAGGTATGATGGATTTTCTTTGTTATTTCTCAGGAAGCATTTAATCAAACCCTCTAATTTCCACATATAATGTAGGGCAAATTAATTTCTATGTAATACTGCTGTTACATTTCCATTGCTAATAATGCAAATTGTTGGAAACAAGGGCCAGGTAAATCTATCTGTTTTCTTGTTTGGTTGGTTGTTTTTTTTGTTTGGTATGTGTGTAAAGAAAACACATAGTCCTGGGTCAGTCTCTTTATGTATAGGCTCTGTCAATATTAATTTTCTGCATAGGGACAGACAAACAAGATCAGAAAAAGTCCATTTCCATCTCAGTTGTTCAAGCCTGCATTGGATCAAGACAGGCTTGTCCTAACCACTTATGTTCCTCTTCTTAAATCAGGGGAGCTTACCCTTCACTATTGCCTCTTTATTCTGCTTAATTTTACATCTCACTTTGACCTTGTAAACAACATACAACTTTATCATTAGCATTACATGTCCATAAGCAGACCTCTGCTACTTTCACTGATCGCCGGAAGTTAAATTTCTGTTGATTCTCTTGATGTCATAATGCAAATTTGGTAATGTTATCTCCAATCAAAGAGTGCTGGTAAGAGGAAAGAGGGAAGCCAGATTCCAGTCTACGGATCTAATTTAATCTAAATACAAAAAAAAAGTCTAATAAATCTAAATCTAACAAATAATGTAATTAGTGTCCCAAAGTCATTGTTCACTCTCAGCTGGACATGTATGAATGAAATGTATGAAACATTTCTTAGCTAATCTGTGAAACAGATTACATACAAAGCTAATTTTCTGGGTCACTGTGTAATTTAACACTTTGTGGGACTATTCTTAAGTAGACTTCAAACCCTTTGACTTAGTGCATGAAGTCTTTTTCTATGAAAGAGCAGACATGGATTTTATGCAGGTAATATATTAACACTAGTTCCCACTTGCGATTCCATGTCTGCAATAGCAAAGTTAATGTCCTCTTAATTTTTATAGATCAGTAAGTCTTGCTGATGAATCACCAATGCATCTTGCAATTCCAATTCTTTCTTCACTTACTAATATCAAAAATTGGAGTACTATGTGAAAATTCAAACACATTTTATACCTATTTCTTCTCAATGGCTTAAAATAGGTGTAATTAACTTTTTCTGTGATACTTTGAGGCTACCTAGCAGATCTCTGCCCACTCAAGAGTGGAAAGTAGGGCTCCTGGAGGTTTAGTGAGAGATGGTCTCAGGCCCTACAAGGCAGGAACTGCAGTCAGTTCCTTCATAATGTACTCAGCATCAGATCCTAATTTCTATGATACTTTGTTTTCTCATGGTTCCCACCTTTCTCAGTCTCAACCTTGCCTGCTTACAGGCCAGTCTCAGTGCATCTTTCTAGCTGTCCTTTTAATACACAAATTACCAAGGATGACACAAGAGTAAAGCCTAGAGAAATTTTAATCTTCCTATAGGCTTTTTGATTGCACTAGCTTCATTTTCTCTGTGCCTTATGCAGTGTTCCTTGCTGCTAATAAAGCTCCAGGATTTTCTTGAATGTCTTGATCGCAGAGGCAAAAGCTGTGATGCAGTACTGTCAAAGTGAATACCAAGGCAGAACAAGTGGATAAAGGGACTAACAACAGCTCCTTCCTGTGAAACTAAAAGCATTCCTGAGCTTCATGAGATAAATGTAGGGGACAGGGGAAGGTGGAAAGGACAGGTGTTGTTAACCACTTGTCACATTAGGGTTAAGTTTGTCAATGCTTTTATTCCTTATGGTTGTTCTCTGTGTCATCCATGTCTAGTTTCACTGAACTTACATGCTCCACCCATATTCAACGTCCTTAATTATAGAAAACACTAATAATGTCACTTGTGTCAAGACTCCTGTCTTAGCCTTTTTCCTCTGTTCTTGGATAAAGTGCTATCCCAAACCAGGTGCTCTCAACTAGTTAAAATTTAATAATAGAGTAACATTGATTCAAATATTAGCAGAACCTTCCAACAAATAATTTACTCTATGGGCTTTTTCTTGCTTTTTGGGCAGTGGCTTCAGCAAGATGATATTTAAAGTTAGGTGAGTTTTTTTTTAAAGGAATATTGGTTCTCACTGGTAGACAACAATACTGGTGCGGGTGCCTGGAACACTTGGGTATTTGTGAATGTTGTCTAGAAAATAAGAATATTCAGTGCAGATGAACTTCGATAAAACAAGACTACTGAAAATCTTATAGAAGGAGAATACCTATTGAAATATTTGTAATATTTTGTCAATTAATTAAATAATTCCATTATCCTAATTTATAGAATTCCTCTTGAGAACTAAACAGAAATTTGTTGAAATGTCTGTCCAAACTCAAGAAGAACTTACTTCACATATTGCTAACACTGTAGTATAAGAACAATTATGCACACTTCTATGTTGCATTGTGGTAGCCAGAACTACTTATTTCATGATAAATGAAAAGGTGAAAATAGTATCTCTCTCCTTCCTAAAACATTACCTCTGAACAAGACAAGTGTCTTTTGTCCTACTACATAGTTTTACCTTTTCCTTTATATAACAAAGCTGCATATGAATTCCACTTTATTTACTGAGGCCAGGTAGAAACTTACAAAGTAGTTTCACTTAAGGAATCACTTGAAACTTGGTTCTCTTCATTACCTTAACAAGCACACACCTCTGAACAATAAACAAGAATTAAAACAGAATTTGATTGTTTCAATTATTTTGATGAGATACATCCACGGGTCCTGAGGGAACTGGAAGATGAAGTTGCCAAACCACTATCCATCATATTTGAGAAGTCGTGGCACTCTGGTGAAGTTCCCACAGACTGGAAAAGGGGAAACATAACCCCCATTTTTAAAAAAGGAAATAAGGAAGACCTGGGAATCTACAGGCCAGTCAGTCTCACCTCTGTGCCTGGCAAGATCATGGAGCAAATCCTCCTGGAATCTACGCTAAGGCACATGGAAAACAAGCAGGTGATTGGTGACAACCCACATGGCTTTACCAAGGGAAAATTGTGCCTGACAAATTTGGTGGCTTTCTGTGACAAGGCCACAGCGCTGGTGGATAAAGGAAGGGCAACTGACATCTCCTACCTGGACTTGTGCAAAGCCTTTGACACAGTCCCACATGATATCCTTGTCTCTAAGTTGGAGGGACACGGGTTTGACAGAAGGACCACCTGCAGGATAGGAAATTGGCTAGATGGCTGCACTCAAAGAGTTGTGGTCAATGGCTCAATATCCAAGTGGAGACCGGTGACAAGTGGTGTTCCGCAGGGGTCAGTACTGGGACCAGTGTTGTTTAACATCTTTGTCGGAGATATGGACAGTGGAATTGAGTGCACCCTCAGCAAGTTTGCCAATGACACCAAGCTGTGTGATGTCGTGGACATGCTGGAGGGAAGGGATGCCATCCAGAGGGACCTGGACAGGCTTGAGAGGTGGGCCAATGCAAACCTCATGAAATTTAACAAGGCCAAGTGCAAGGTGGGAGAAGAATTGTGCCCTTATTAATGTACAGGATTATTTTGCCCAAGTTCACCAAAGTGTTAGTCAGCTCTATATTAAATTTGCCAAGTTAAAGCAATTTTTAACCATGTAAGTTTTATGGTTAGCATAATTAACTTCCTCATGATGAGCGTGATGGATTAGCCCTTGGCTGGGGGCCAAGCCACACACACCCGCTCACGCTGTTCCCTCCCCCACCCAATGATAAGGGAGAGAATAA
>NW_010118047.1:0-8042 GCF_000699245.1 Pterocles gutturalis
TCTCTACAACTACCTAAAAAGAGGTTGTACTGAGGGCGGTGCTGGACTCTTCTCTAAAGTAACAAGTGATAGGACAAGAGGAAATGGCCTCAAGGTGTGCCAGGGCAGGTTTAGGCTAGATATTAGAAAAAATTTCTTCACTGAAAGAGTGATCAAGCATTGGAACAGGCTGCCCAGGGAAGCAGTGGAGTCACCATCCCTGCAGGTGTTCAAGAAATGTGTAGAAATGGTGCTTAGGGACACGGTTTAGTGGGTTAGGTGGTGTTGGGTTCACAGTTGGACTTGATGATCATTGAGGTCTTTTCCAACCTAATGATTCTGTGATTCTATGATGCGATACATGCCTCTAGCCTTCCTCTAAACAATTATCTTCTCTTCAAGATATTCATATTACACCAGTATGTGCAACTGCTATGATGCCAATGTTCTGGGTATCACTGTCTTGTTTTGCATGTTTTTTTATTTCCTTCAGTTTTCTTAGAAATCAACCTTTCACCCATCCACTCCTATTTGTCTCTGTCCTCTGAGCTCCCGTCAATATCTTCCTACTAGTGAGTTGTCCAAAACTGAACTCAGTATCCTAAGTGTGGTCGTACTGGAGTTGTATAGACAAGATCTGTTATCAAATAGCCTTTAAAGAGCAACATAATGTGAAATCATGTCTAATTTCTCTCTGCTGTCACCCTCAGATCTTTACTGGTTCTATTACTCTCTGTTTCTCAGTTCCTGTGTGCTTTTTCTAATCACTTTTTCAAGACTACTTTTTTTTTTCCTAGACATACTATCTAGCATCTTTTCAAATTGAATCTTATTATATTCTACTCACAATTCTATTCTTGTCAGATTTCTGTATCTCATTGCTCTCCACAGAAACATTTATAACACTTGCTAGTTAGGCTCATCATGTAGATTTCACTAGGATGCCTTCTTAGTGACTTACTCTCTGAGATCACAAAAAATATGTTAAGAGCAGCTTCCTATTTATACACACCCTTTAGTCTTCTAAAATGGAAAGCTTCAAAACTCATTATTCCAGGTTCTTCAAAATATTTTTGCACTTTTTTATACAATTGACCTTACGTTTCATATTTCTCACACGTTTTGTTTCCTTGTTTTCAGGTTATTAATAACATTTAAACATTTATTATAGTGACTGAAACACATTGTGATAATCCCAATACAACTGTAATTCATAACATAACAAATATATTCTTTTATATAATTCAAAACTGCTTGAATTTCTGAACCAAATACTTCTGTGTCTTCCTGGGACGGACACGTTTGAAATCTGAATTAAAAAGGTAAACAAATGTGATTCCTTATTTATAACAATTAGTTAACTCATGTCTTTATGGATGTTAAGTTTTGCAGTCCACATCTCTAACACTTGCTGAAACTTTAAGAACAGAAAACAGCATGTGGCCTCTCTCTCTGTATATTCAAAGAAAGAATTTACATGTTTCCAGTTGTCAGGTGTGTGGAGAGATGGACGTGTAGTCAACAGAACTGAAGCTGAGTAAGCCTTAGCTCAGTAGATTAGGAGTGAAATGAGTTGATAATGTGCTGTTAAAATGTATTTCACTAAGTTAAAAATAGTAAACCATAGGCAAAGAACAAAATATGTGGTTAAAAGGGAAAGTTCATTATGTTTTCAGTGTCATTCAGGAACACATTCACATGACATACTTTTAGTTATTTCCTATGTATGAATCCTAACATGCATACAAGTAAACTTGAATTAATTCCTATTTCAGAAGCTCTAAGAGCTTAAATGGAGCTGCCCTAGTTTCTCATGTATGTACATGTCCAGTCTAATTTATGGTGATGTAACATGTTAAGGCTTTTCCTGTCCAACTTGGAAACACTGGAGTTAGGACAATGCAGTTTATTTTTGGGAGTCCCTATGTTCACTCTTCATGTTTACACAAATAGGCAAAATCATCACAGTGCGTTGACCCTGGCTGGCAACTAAGCCTCCATACAGTCACCTGCCCAACTCCTTCACAGTAGGATGAGGGACAGAATCAGAAGGACAAAAGTGACAGAAACTCATGGGTTGAGATAAAGTAAAGCAAAATGTTTTGTGCAAACAAAAGCAAATAAGCAATTCATTCCCTACTCCCCATCATTAGGCAGGTGTTTAGGCATTTGAAAGAAAGCAGGGCCTCTGTACATGTGTCAGTTGCTTGGGAAGACAAATGCCATAACCACAAATGTCCTCACTTCCTCCTCCTTTCCGTGAGCTTTTATTACTGAGTGTGATGTCATATGGTATGGAATATCCTTTTGGTCAGTTTGGGTGAGCTGTCCCAGCTGTGTCCCTCCCAGCCTACTTGCTACAGGGGCAGCTTGAGAAACAGAGAAGGCCTTGATGCTGTGCAAGGACTGTTCAGCAGCAGCTAGAACATTGGTTTGTGACCAACACTGCTCTGGTCGCTAGTCTAAAACACAGTATCAGAAAATTACGTCTATCCCAGCAAGATAAAATATTAAAATTCAAAATCAGTTACTCAAAGAGTAGTTAACATCAAACTCAAGCCTATTACATAGTCTTAATGCTTCTTGTTGCATTTCTACAGTTAATATATCATATACATCAACTACTGTATTTGTTATTATATGTATGGTTAATACAGCTGCAGTCGTGTGCTTTATTCCATGAATGTCCCACTACACTGCAATTATATCTCTCAGATTGATAGAATATGAGGATCTGGCCCTATTTTTATGTAATGATATATTTTACCAGACTTCCTGTCTCAGAATTATTTTTGTATTGTGCATATTCAGCTGATGTCTCTGGCACTTTGTAAAGTATAGACATTGACTTCAATCTCAGATCGTGCTGATAATTTTGTCAAGGAAGACCACAAAGTGAACTGCTGCTTCACTTGATATTTACAGGCTAACTAATGCATATAGGAAGTTCCATTTTCTGATTTTACCAGCTGTATTCTGTGTTCCCATTTGCTTCACATTGTGCAGCTAATAGTTTCTCTGCTTCTGAATGTTTTCATCTTAAATTTAAATGGGATTAATGCTGTGAGAAGTTCTTTTTAAATGATTAGGTTAATAATCTGGAAATTATGGCTCCCCAAATAAAGCACTACATCTAGCACCAGTCTTAGTATTCATTGCAATTCCAGGGAAATGTGCATGTGTGTATGTGTACGCGCATGTGGTTACCAGTTGCCCAGGTCATGGGTCCAAGACACCCTGACTGCAGCCATAACTATGATTTATCTCTTTTTTATTTTACCTGTGGAAATTTAACAAATAGTGAACATGTTCTCGATTCCAACTACAGCTGTAGATATTTCCAGGGTTCCTATCACAAGCTATGTGCCTGACATAGATCTTGGATTAATTAAAATTTCTATTATAGCTAGTGGACATCTCCCATAATTGTTAATTTCAACTGAGCTTCCGGCTTTTCTTTAAATCATGTTTTAAAAAAAGTCAACAGATCATTATTCTGAAAGGTTCTATCTTCCATATTTTATCTTTATATTTGCTTATATTGCAGTCAATTATCCTCTTGAGAAACATTGCTTTGTTGGGAAGACAGTGTGTGAGTCATTACATAGGACATGGTTTTCTATACTGGATATACCTAAAATTAATGACAGTCCTACATGCAAAATTGTCCCATTACCTCTCATTTTGAACTCTCCTATGAATTCCTCCTTAGCATTTGGATTGCAAATCATGTGAAAAGTACAGTCCTGTTCCTTGGTAACTGTACGTAGGAATATGTGTTGAGTTCATGGGAGTAATCAGGGTTTAGAAGAGACTGGAGGGGTTCCAAACATACGATGTACAGGTAAAAATGAAGTATCTGTGGACATCATGCATGTGTCTTTCCTTGCACTCTAGTTCTGCATATGGATACCTAATCCATCAGTATGGTCACAATAAAAGTATACTACTTTTTTACATACCTGTATTTCAGTAAACACAAAAACACATTCTCCCAGATCAAATCCCCTTCTGCTGCCAGAGCAAAACCAATCAAATACACTGAGAACTATGACAAGTTTAAAGTTATGCTAGATCATAAACATAGTGTCATAGAATGGTTTGGGTTGGAAGCGACCTTAAAGACCATCTAGTCCCACATCCCTCGCCATGTGCAGGGATACTTTCCACTAGACCACATTGCTCAAAGCCTCATCAAATTTGGCCTTGAACCCTCCAGGATGGGGCATCAACAGCTTCTCTGGGCATCCTGTTCCACTGTCTGACCACCCTCACAGGAAAAAATTTGCTTACTAACATCTGATCTACATCTACCCTCCTTCAGCTTAAACCCATTATCCCTCATCCTATCACTTCACTCCGTGATAAAGGGTCCCTCTCTGTCTCTCTTGTAGGCCCCCTTTAAGTACTGAAAGGATGCTATAAGGTCTCCCCAGAGCCTTCTCTCCTCTAGGCTGAAAAACCCTAACTCTCTCAGCCTGTCTTCATATGGGAGGTGCTCCAGCCCTCTGACCATCTTTGTGGTCTTCTTCTGGATTTGCTCCAACAGGTCCATGTCTTTCCTGTGCTGATAACTCCAGAGCTGGATGCAATACTCCAGGTAAGCTATCATGAGAGCAGAGTAGAGGGGCAAAATCTCTTCCCTCAACCTGCTGGTCATGCTTTTTTTGATGCAGCCCAGGACATGGTTGGCTTTCTGGGCTGCAAGCACACATTGCTGACTTGTGTTAAGCTTCTCATCAACCAACACCCCTGAGTCCTTTTCCTGAGGACTGCTCTCAAGACATTCTCCTCCCAGCCTGTCTTTGTGCTTGGGAATGCCTTGACCCACATGCAGGACCTTGCACTTGGCATTGTTGAACTTCATGATGTTTGTGTGGGCTCACTTCTCAAGCCTGTCAAGTTCCCTCTGGATGCTATCCCTTCCCTCCAGTGTGTCAACTGCATCACTGAGCTTTCTGTCACTGGCAAACTTGCTGGATGTGCACTCAGTCCCATTGTCCATGACACCAATAATGTTGCTAAATAACCCTGGTCCCAATACCAGTCCCTGTGGAATGCCATTCATCACTGGTCTCCACTTGGGCATTGAGCCATTGACCGCAACTCTTTGAGTGCAACCATCCAGCCAGTTCCTTATCCTGTAAGTGGTGCTTCTGTTAAATCCATGTCTCTCCAATTTAGAGATAAGGATGTAATATGGGACAGTGTCAAATGCTTTGCAAAAATACAAGTAGAGGATGTCAGTAACTTTGTACAGATATATAATTCCTCTTAAACTGTGTAAGCTCATGAAGCCCTGGGGTGATTTGAAAAGTATCTCCCCTTAATAAGCACCAGTTGAAGGACTAAATTTTTTGTCTGACTTAACTTTTCCAGTAAAGACAGGAAGCATAGTTCCAAGTATGGAGTTCTTTTGATTCTACTGACTCCACTGGCATTACTTCAACTGCAAATTTGGCTCAGTGTCACTGTAAACAATGTGGCTTTACGTGCTTGTTATTTTCATTTTTACATTGCAATTCCTGGAAGCATTTATTTTAAGAAGTCACATTTACTAGGCTGCTAATAGCCCATTTGATGACACATTAAATTTTGGAAGGGGCAGATAGAGCAGCTGCACTCAGAGGGACCCACTTGGAGATGAAACTTCAACTCATACTGACGTGATTTACTTTTATACATAAACCTCCCCAGATCCCTCCCTTACCCATGTTGCCAATGTAAGTTGATCACCAATTCAGCTTTATTTACCCTACTGAAAAAGCAGAAGATGTAGCTAAGCAATGGAAGGACTGGTAGCATGAGACAGTCTTTCACCTCTATAGGTAACCAAATTAATTTGAAGTTGATGTTGCCAGTAAGTTTTTACAGCCTGAATAGCTTGTTGTAGTCTAAAAGAAATTATGAGATTTGTTCAGCCTGTTTAATAAAAATTATACCCATTACCTAGCATGGTTAAGACAACACACAGAAAAGCTTTATCTTTTAGTACTGAAATTTACTGAGTCACCTGTGACATGATATTTCATCTCTTGTTTAGGTGTGAGCACAAGAGCAGCCATAAAGGTAATATGACTACTCCTCTGGCTACAATTAAGCATGAGTTTATGGGTGTTGCTGGACTGGGAGCAGACTGAAATGCATAATTTCTTTTAAATTTCACAGACTGTTCCCAAATTCTGCAGTTTTTGGGGTGCTATCGTCAGTAGCAGTAAAAGCCATTCCTGAATTTTTGCTAGGGAATGTGCATGTGCAGAGGGAACATTTAAATCTATTGCCATAAGGATCTGAAGACTGTAATTTAGGATTCCTGTTTTACAGGGTTTCAGAGGAATTCTATAGAAGACTACTAGTGTTTTAACTTTTTTTCTTTCAATTTCAGCATGTTGAAAATTCAATGAGAGAAAGCCAGTAACTGAGATAATTAATGACTTTATTAGTTAAGTAGTTACTAATGAATAATAGTATGAATCTGGTGCGTTAGCCCTGATACTGATTTTTGCATAACTCCATCCCATCCAGATCCAACACAATAATAAATCCCTATATTATTTTCAGATGTCTCATCTTGTGGTAAAGTATGCGTGACTACAAGATGTAGTGATGTTAACACAGAGTTCCCCCAGAGAATATGCGTGTTCCTGAAAGCAAACATTTGTCTAAATCCTAGGAAGTCCTAGGCAAAATTATGTGTGGAACACCTGCTTTTGAAGAATCTTAGTCTCAGGCATCTTTAAAGAAGCTTTAATTTATTTGTTTATTTATTAACAGTTACTATTGATTTAAAGAAAATCAAGACTCTGTAAAACTCAACTTCTGTCAGAGCTATTTTAAAGAAAGCTGAAACCAAATTACTCCTAAAATTACGCAGCTCAACTATGCTTGCATTGAAACATAAGATATTATCTATAAAGCCACCTGTTATTAATTACATAATTCTCATTAAATATTTTTTTTAATATATCCAACATCAGGTAATTGCTTTTTACCAGTTAACACAGCTTACATCAATTACGAAAAAGCTTATGGTGAAGGATATTAGTAAAATATCCCTTGAGGTCTGACCTCACCAAATATGAATATTCTAGACAGGAGCTGGAGCTGGCTATGCAAAACAAAAACCAACAACAGTAAAGGTACAGATAAACCTGTAACATCTGATAGGAGCAACCCAAAGCAAACAGCCAGACAATATAATCAAAATCAGCTAAACAAAATGTCTCAGCCTCCAAACGTTATGGTAGACAACTAATTAAACAACATACACACAATGATATGACTTGACTCCAGAAACAGAAAAAGTCAAAGAATGGAAAAACTGGAAGATACATTGACACATTTTTTTTTTGCTGTGAAGCCTGCTAAAAATATTATTATTTATATTGTTAAATATTTTCTCACATTTGGAGAAGTAATATTAATAGATGCTGGGTTTCTTTTTTTCTGAAATTGTCAGATGATTTCACAAGATTTATTCTCCTGTGGAAATAGTAAAGCAAAATTGGCAAGTACAGGATTAAACCTAGTTCTTCCTGAACTTTTCACATGCTATTCTGTTCTTTAATTATCCTGTGTAAAAATAAAAATGTCCTTCTCTTTCTTTTTTTTTTTTTTTTTGCTTTCTTATTGACTTCTTTGATAGATTCAAATGTTTCTCATTTCAAATCCCATAGAATGAAGGGAATGCAATATATTTCAATTATAGTTGAGCTAATGTCTCACCAAATTTACTGTTCTGTGTAAAACTCTGATGAGAGCACTGAATGAAATTGATAAAATTAAACATCTTTGGCTGAGTTGCTCACATCAGAATTATATGTTTAGATGACAAAACTAATTTAAAGAATGGACACTGCCTATCCTTTCCTTATAGGAATATAAATGCCATGAAGAGTCAGTCCTGATGGATGACACCATTATGAAAACACAGCGAATGGGTGACCAACAGGGTCCATTTCTAAATTAGACTTATAAATTTAACCATATGAGATCAAGACATGAAGCTAACACCACATCAGAAAATGGTCCATTAAGGAAAAGGAAAAAAGGGAAAGGGAAAG
>NW_010118048.1:0-9010 GCF_000699245.1 Pterocles gutturalis
GGCTTTGAGCAACCTGGTCTAGAGGAGGGCATCCCTGTCCATGGCAGGGGGGCTTGTACCCTATCATCTTTGAGGTCCTTTCCAGCCCTAACTCTTCTATGATTCTATGATGTCAAAAGGATTTTGGTGAGATCAGAAACCTTGCTGAGACCTGTGTGCAGCCGCATCTATTTTAATGTTACCAGGCCATCTACTATACTTTAAATTTCTACATGCTTAACAAATACACTGTTCCAGAAAGAAAGAAAGGTGATGTAGGAAAAGACAACATTGTACTACGAAGACAGACACCAGTATCTCCCTGAGCTATGTATGAAGGGCTTAACTATTGTAAGCATCATAGGTCTTACAAAATTATTACATAACGGAGGCAAAGGTAAAGTACTGTGACAATCAGACATTGGTAATACCCACTGTGGAGTTTTATATTAAAATCTCCATATCCTTTTAACAATCATTTGGCACCACACACATCTATATCTGAATTTTTGCTCATAATAATCTGCGACGTTAGAGTTTTCTAAATCAGTGCAAGAGAAAAGCTAGGCCTACAGATCACTTTCATTTACTTTTAGAGATGAAGTGTGTGTCTTGCAAAGTTGTGGGATTATATAAAAATGTATTTTGACCAGTCATCCTTAAACAGAATTTGAATCATTGCTTCCTTTCACAGACAGTCACAGAAAAGGCTACCTAGAGAGAGTAGATCAATAATTTTATTCTAGCTTCACTACAAAGAAATACACATTTTAGTCAGAGATTTCTCTATACAACTACAAAAAGCCTGCTGACCCACTAGCTGTTTCAAAGACGTTACTGTCTGTCTTCATGTACAGCCTTGTATCTTTATTCCTCATCTATGGTTTGACACAGAAAGACATTTAAAAAAAAAAAAAAAAATGACTCTTCAGCTTTTCACCAATTGCAATGAAATTCACAGCTTTGTTTCCTTACAGTTGAAGCTTTGCTTTTGTTTAATTGTTTTATGCAGCACTTGACCTTCAGCAGAAAATGTCCTTATTCATGTAGACCTACATATTCAAAAAGTAGTTTCATTTCTATTCAGTTTCATATTGATTCTGTGTTTCTAGATAAAATGCTTCACATACTTCAAAAAGAAACATCTATTGATTATGGCTAACTTATGACACTGTTCTCTCTCTAAGTGGGGAGCATTTATTCAAATTGAACTTTGATGAAATTTAAACAAGAAATTAAAGCCATCTTCTCCATTACTGTTTAGGGAAGAAATGGTATAATTAGGCAAGGCTTACCTTAAAAACGATGGTTTTGTGTTTGGTTTTGTTTTTTTAAAAAAAACAAACACAAAAACCAACATAAAACCCCCAAAACTCAGAGTAAATAAAGCTAAAATGTAACTGAAATGTCAGCATTTTACAATTATGTATAGAGTAAGGCTAAAGCTGAAACTTTAAATTTAAGCTTTCTATCACACTATATTTCTGACCTTTCTAGCCCCAGATTGTATCCATACCACAACTAAAAGTCTAGCAAGAATTACATCCAAATGGATTTTTGGAAAAATAGTTGTAACAAGTTTAAAATAAGACATATAAAGGGCACAGAATTTCTACTCCAAGAGAGGAAGTACATACACACATACATGAAAAAAAACAACCGGATGCACATATGCAACAATTGAAAAGATGTATTCAATTTTTAAGCTTGATATTTTTCCATGAGAAAAAAAAAAAAAAAAAGAGTAAACAGTTGGAATGTTAGGACAGAAAATTACTGAAATTTGGTGTCAGGTAATGCTAACACAGTGGTTTTATTTTTTGCCAGAAATTGTATGATACAAATTTTCCTGAGAATTACAGATTTTTCACATTTCTCCACTCACCATGTCACTTCTCAGAATCAGTAGGGTTTTGTTAGGTTTGGTATCATTTTTTCTAAGGTAAAACCTTCTGGTTTATTTTCCTAACCTAAGAAACAATTTGTCCTAAGAACATTCAGGGTGTGTTGTCAAGACTCCACTCTACTTTTTTTGTTTAAGTAACAGCCTCTGAACAACTGAGTTCCTATGGCATGAAAAGAATACTAAAAGTTCTACCACACTCGACTCCCCCGAAGAGTCAAGATATTTTTTATACAATTGTATTTTGTATACAAAGTGTGCAATAGTGCTTAACAACTCAAGTTCCATCAAAAATGCTTTTCAATAAGGGTATGTCTACACCCTGAAAAAAGTTACTATGGTTTATTTCACAGTAGCAGTTCATACAGTAGATGAGTTTAAGCTGGAATTTAGAGAAAACATTAAAAAAGACAACTTGGTTGAAATTGGTGTTGATATGCTTAATTTTACTTACTGAACTGATTTATATATGATCCTATTTTAAGATGAGTTTTGATTATGCAAAAAGTATTTTCTGGCTCAGAGTTTTTGAAAAACTAGAGGAAAAAATTTAAATTAATATGAATTCAATTTTTAAAAAAAATCTATTCAAAAGGAAGTATAATAAAATTAGTTAAAATTAGAAGTCTACCTTACCTTTTCTGTGAGTAAACAATCTATCTTCTGCCTCTTCAGATATTCATGAACTTTAATTCTTTTATTTATAGGCACCTATCCAAATTGAAATTTTATATTCAATTAAATTTCAAATTGTCACCTAAACAAATGACCTTGTGACAACTTCAGCTATAGGAATTCTAGAAGCAGCACTAATCTTACGCTTTGGATACAGGACATTCACCACTGTCAACACCTCTGATAAAGATCCTGACAAGAAACACCTCCATCACAAATTTGAATAAACACATCTGTTAAAAAATCCCAAACAACTAATTCTACATACTCTATTGGTAAGAAAATTGTCTTTAATTGGGAGATATGCAAACCAAAGCAATCTGAAGGTAACAAGAATCCAACAAAATTTCCTAGCATTTTAAAATCTTCTCTGCTTTTCATGTTATCATTTGTTTTGTTAAAGTAGAATGGAGACTCTTTTTTTCTAAAATTGTGCTAGTTCTAATTTCAATTTATTATACTATTTTTGCTTTTTCTCTGTGACTGTTGTGTTTTGTTACTAATTTAATGTAGCTGCCTTCCAACCCCAATGACTGTCTCCTAACCATAAATCAAGACAAGTGTCAGACATACCAAGATGTCTACATAAATATTACCATATGCGTGTCAATCATTACTATTAACGTGCCAAAAGAAGTTACATGTAGGCCATCTTTTGCATCTGATCAAAGAGAACACATTTAAATATGTCATTTCACCATTAATTTAATTTTGCTGATGGATTCTGACATCTGTCAGTGCATACACCAAACAGGCCTAACTTTCAAAGTAGACATGGAATAAAATTAAAATTTGAATAGTTTTAATGATTTAATAAAAACAAAAATCAAGCTATACTCTTACTAAATGACAACAGCTGACTTGAAGGACCATTTGTGGATGAAAAGGCCATATAACAATTCTTGTCACAATTTTTAAATGTTAAAAACATATTCCAGCTCTCTTATTTCACGTCAATAAAAAGTGGAGAGCTTCCGTAATTTTTATTACTCTCTTAATCTAAATAAAATATTTCTTTGATAATGGTAAATTTCACTTATATTTGTATATATTTGTATTGTCTAGTTAATGGCTTTTCTTGGGATTGTTTCAGGGATCACTGAGCACAGTGCTAAGAGATTATGGAAGCTTGTCTTGGTAATACCCAACAGTCATATATTGCTTCCTGAACAGGTATATTTATAGTTACTACATTTTACATAAAGAATCTGAAATAAGTGGTCTGCTTTATCTAATGTAAACATGACACTGAACACAAGCTAATATCTACCACTTTAAAACAAGGACTTTCAATCTGTTTACTAATACTGGCCAACCAGCAATTTTGGGTCCATCTGTGCTCTCACAACGAACTGTGTAACTGTGGCAAAGCTGATAGTTTTAATTCCAAGCACCTCCTCTTCACAGATAGATGAAGGGAGGTGGTGTAAGATTTCTGAATATCAAACCTGCAAAATGGATACAATTCTTGTCCATGTACAGAAGTGTTACATCCAAATCTATTCTTATTTATACATTTAAATTTCATTTTCAGATTTAAATTTCATTTTCAGATTTTTACTGATTCAAATATCTTTTAGCAGGTTTAGAGAGTTTTGAGAATTTGACATAGTGACAAGATTCAGAGTCAGATGAAACCCTGAGATGGAACTCACCCTTTCAAAGCTTTTGTTTTCAAGTATATAGGCTTACAGACTCTAAAAACAAACACGGAATGAGAAAAAGGCAACATTACAGCTTGCAATATTCCTTTTCAGGGGAATTCTAATCTCAAACCATACCAAAATGCTCTGCCCCACCACACATTTTGTGAAGATTCTGCACAGTCCTGAAACTATAAAGGCTCAGCTGGTCCATGGAGAAGGAGCCACATCCTCCAAACAAGAAGTTTTACCTGGTCAGAGTACAAATGCCAAGACAATGTACAGCAAGAGAAGAGAAGCTTTCAGTGACTGAATTATACTAAGATCTGCAAATTGAAGACTCACTAAACTTTGAAAAAAATCCCAAGTATTTGTTAAAGGGCAAATGTTTAATAGTAGCATTTAATATATCTGATAAATCTCTAAAACAATAAATTAGGAAAAATAAGGGTCAGTTTTTCCTCAGAGCTATGGAAGTGATCATTATATTCAAATGTTTCATTCACAAAAAACTAATTTTGGAAGTACCTTACTTTTTCATCAGATATGATTTATTATTTCAGAATAAAATCTGTTCCAGTTTCAAATATAACATTCCAATCACCTGTATTAACAAAGAATAGTAGCAGCTGTGCTGTGTAACAGAACTACAACAGCAAGTAAGTAATGTGGGATGAGACGCCTGGACAACATAGAAACTCCAGGCACAAATCAATTGGGCAAACATGTTTTTTGAATTCTCCGACTACTAAGTAACAGAAACAAATGTCAAACAAGTTCAAAAATAAGAGTAGATACATTAAACCATACCCGCCATTAAAAAGTAACCCTTTGCCATACGATATTGTTACCATTCCAGAGAAAATACGATGTTGAGAAATTATGTCAGAAACAGAGCGTGTATACAAATATGTATACCTAATGTGTACTAAAAATAATAAACCAAGAGCTAAGTTCATTCGTAAATAATATAACAGATAATTATTTGTTCAAAGCATTTAATATTTTGAAAAGAATGAGAAAATAACAACTGGATAAGACAGCTTAAGATAACTACATTCACAGCAGCACAATTTTAACAGCTATATTTTTGTTGTTTCAGAAAAACGGGAATACAATGGGAACATGACAATAAAGTACTAGCAGTTGCATAGAAATAATTGTAGCTATAGTTACAAACAACAATTATCCTCAGTTCTTATTTTTGTACTAAATAGCAATCAAATCTAGAAACTCATTTAAGAAACTCTACAAATAAACTTTACATAAACGTCATCTTGGTTGGTTGCTTGAAATATCAGGCACAGATTTGATTTAGATAATAGACCCTCAATTTTAGCTACTTATACTAAACAACACTGTGATAAAGGAACTCACTGAAAACTCATGTACTGTCTAAAAACGTACTTTATATGCACAGAAAAATTGAGACAAAATCTCTGGTGATTAAATATGTCTGAATTATGCATATTAGTACAAGTCTTTTATTTTGGGTTAATTTCCTCATGAATTGGGCACCCAAAGTGTATTTTAAAAAACACCTGTCTGGAAATAAAATGCATGTATCAACTACCATTTGTTTTGAAGTCTTCTAATTTGAGTATCCATAGACATACAGAACTGATTCTAAAGACTGAAGTCTTTAGAAAAAGCGGTACACCTGAAAGAAAATTGTACTGTGATATGCACCCCACTGTGTGAAGGGATGGCAGTCTTATTTTAATGATTTGTAAATTTGAGCAGGTTTAACCAAAATTTACTTTGAGACCTTGACTGAAAAGGGAAGAAGAGGAAAAAAGGTGGGAAAAGAACTTCATACTACCATAGTTCCAAGATTATTTTCAGATTAGGTAGCTTTCATAGCTTTCTACCACTGACAGGTAACCAGAACTTAGCCTATTATGAAACTCGAGGATTTCATTCCATTATTTACAAACAAGGCATCCCACAATATTCACGCGATATAGGAAAGGAATACTATTTTTGTTATTATTATGATCATTATTACTAGTTTTCCTGCCCTAAGAAAAGAGAGAGATTAAAGCACTACATAGATTTGTGTTACAAGACTAAATGTGTTTGGGACATTTGCAGTTGCCTAGACTGTGCGTTATGTATTCAGTGCCCCCTGAAAAAGCTGGATTTCCTCCTTATTCTCCAAACTAACTACTACATTGCAGGCCTTCCAGACAGAGTCACTCCACAAATAATCTTGAGAATGAAACTCAATCCTTTTTTTTTCTCTTCTTCTTTTCTACACTCCCTAGCTAGTAAAAGGGGAGTGGGGAGGATGGACATAAGAGAGTCTTCTGGAAAGAATGAAATAATCCTGAATTCATATAAAGATTAAGATGCTAAAAGCCATTGGTATTATTACTCTGTTTCTTTTTTCTAGAGTTACAAGTGTGGACATTCTTTGCATTTCAGTTGCAGGGGGATGTTCCTGGGTTTTGTTTTGCTTGAAAGGAAAACAGGAATACAAAAATTCTCACTTCAGTACTTCTCAGAAATTAATTTTTCTCCCATTAATGTACTGATAGGAAATAAAATGAACAGCATTTAGACACAGATTTTTACCTTTATAAATCAATAAGCTTATTTCACCTTCTAACTTCACCCACTCTGTTGCTGGGATCCTTTCCCAAATATTCAAAATATGTTTCTAAAGTTTCAAACAGATTATAAATGTTAAGAAAATCTAATTACCAGTAACAAGAATCCTGTGAAATGTAAAGTTCATGGGTGTATTTATATTTTGTGACTGCTAAAATAAGTTATGAAAGTTTTTTTGCCTTGTAATAAACAGGCCAAAATATCAGTGTGTAAATTGGAACACTGTCCCTTAATATGTTACTGGATTGGACTGAATAGGAAAAGAATGGAAAGTGAGTACACATGTGACACGTAGTTCTTTAAGAACTTCCTTTTTGATAAATTCATGTTTCTTTAAAACTCTAAGGAACGGTCACCACGTCAATTCACAACTTTAGTGATTCCAAGCAATGCCCTGACCACTCAAACTTAGAGTCCTTCCTGGGAATAACAATCTTCATTAAAGGCTGTCAACCATAGCTAATTCAGGAAGGGTGCACTGCTGTGTGAGAGTAAACAGAAACAGCAAGAAACCATGATATGTGACTCCAAGAAAGGGATGTTCTAGTTAGGTTTGTAGGTCAGCTGAAATGTGTTATAAGCCTTCAAGGCGGTTCCATCCTTGCTGACTTGTAAGAAGTTTCAATGCAATCAGTTACTCTTCAAAAATCCACCAAGAAAAATGGTCAAGAGTTTCAGGACTGCATTTGAGATCTAATACTTGATACACGGCCAGCTTCACAGAGCCACAAATCTTTCTGAAAAAAAGTGTCAGAAATATGAGAAGACAGACTACTGAAGGCGGAAGTTGTTTTCTAAATATGAGCTTATTATCTAGGCCAAACACAGTGCTTGCATTTATTCCAAAGAGATGTGGATGAGAAGGGGCTTTTTCTGGAAGGACCTTTCAACTTTAAGAATAACCTAAATCATGAGGAGGGAGATTTAAAGAAGTCACTTATGTCAAAGTACTTATTTGCCTAGGCAGATGTTAAATTCTTCATTTAACTTCTCAGCTTAAATGTACAAAGTCTGCAGCATATATCCTAACTGAGCATGATTTTCTAGGTTCTGACAGTTCTAAGAGATTATGAAAAAAGACAGATAAAAATAAAATTAAAAAAAAAAAAAAACAGAATAAATTTACAATACCACATGTGCCAGGTGGTTTATGAACAATAGCACAAGCAATTCCAGAGACATGAAGGTCACGGACAGATTATCAAATTTGTTTTTCCTTTTTTTTTTTTTTTTTTTTTTTTTTCTCCCCAGGACAAAAAGAAACCAAACATGTAAAAGGAAATTGTAACAGTGAGAACAAATATTTAAAAAGTAGGTAGACTGATAAAGAAAACAGATTATTTTAAATCAATATTTTAAATCAGGACAGGAAGACAGAATTAAGGATATGAGTGGACACACTGACTTCTTTATCCATATGTGAGCACAAAACACACCCAATAGATATTGCTGAAGCCAAAACACTTAGCAGTAACAAACATTTCTGGCATGTAGCATTTCAACACATACGTAGATTATTCTTAAAAATGTGTATATACCACAATTCATGCTGAACAAAATGCTATTATTGCTTTGCTACAAAGCTTCTTGCAAAGGGTCAAATATACAAATCTAAACCGAACCCTTAGCATTAACTAACTTTATAGTGCATATCTCAGCAAGACAGTTGAGGAATACCCAGAAATCCTTCTCAGTTGAAAATTTTCCAGTTTAACATTCACAAGTGAGTATATATTTAGGCAGCTCTTTGAGTTTTCTTTTACCTCTTTACATCAACACATGCTGCCACAATGTGACCTTCTGGATCAGAGTCTATAGTCAATATTTTCCCTCAAAACTAGTCCTCATCAACAATACTGATGGCAACTTTTTTGCCAAAGGTAGTCCTCTAAGCAGAATTTCACCAGGCATAACATAATATAATCATTTCTTGGTGTGTATTAGGATATTGTCAAATATAAAGAAAAATATTTTGTCAGAACAGAAATATTTGATCAGCAAAAAGAAATGGCTGTTTAAATAGCAGCTTCAAAACAGATGTGGTTTCTGTTATTGTCCTTTTGCCATCTGACACTAAAATCAGGTCCTATTTATTTATTGTTCGTTCAATACTAAAAAAAAGTCATGCTCAGCAAATATAAGTGTTATCTTTCAGAAGAACTTAAAGGCAAATTCACAGAATATGATCACGTCTCTT
>NW_010118048.1:9041-25334 GCF_000699245.1 Pterocles gutturalis
CGTTTCTCTACCACTAAATTTTCCTTGACAGTTTCTGACTTGTTATACATGTTGTTTTACTCACTATGGTGGAATTAACCATGTTAAAAGAAAAGAGACCTTACACTCTCAGATTAGCACTGAATTGCTGGACTATAATAATATTTTGTTCCTCAGTTACTCAATGAATTAATAGGCAAAGATTCTTTCAGCAGCACACACTGAACATTTCCACTGATTACTGCAGTTGCTCTTGATTATCATACGCCCCTCCTATAAAGCAAAGAGTGATAAAAGTCTCGATGTGCTTTCTCTGTGGACATAATGTTTCTATCAAACAGATGGGTGGATTTCCTCAATCTTTCTAATAAGAATTAATAGAAATTTTAAAAGGATTTATTGACTGATGGCAGATGGCTGAAGGATTTTGCAGAGCTATCATGCATGTAAATTACAACAAAAGCAAATTCAACCTCTTGCTGCGGACAAAAGGTTAGCTCTGCCTTAAATTGGGAACATTCTGCTCAGATGTTAAAAGAAAGTAAACACTTTTTTACTTTGTCAGACATGACCATACTGAGACATCACTGGTCCCTTGATCATCACACATAGTGCAGGCCTACTTTGCATTCTTGGGAAGAAGCCCATAGAAACACTCATTATAAAATACATTATGCTCAGGCTTAAAATAGCTGCTGCCTGTGCATGTACTTTAAATTGTCTCTTGCAGTCCCAGCTCCTCACAAGCCATAGCCTCCTCCATGTCCACTAACAAGCTCCATTGCTGTGTGTTCCTCATGAGCAAATCGAAGGTGAAAACAGCCAGGAGGAAACACGCAAACAGCAGAGCTTTTCCTGGCAGTGTTACCTCATCTCCTGCAGATATTAACTCACATGAGTACACATCATACTGGAACAGTTATTATTCACAAGTCGAGGAAAAACTGACTCGCTATCTGAAGGTAATGAAGAGTCATCACCTTCCTTTTTCGCAGCTGAGTTTGGATACCAGCAGATTAATAGAATTCTCTGCCAAAGGTACATGTTGCTGCTCCTGAAGCTTGAATGCCATCAGCAACTGCAAAGCTACGGAAAACCACCCAGCAAACTGCCCATTGGCTAACACTGTCCATACAAATGGCAAAGTACTGCAGTGAACTGCTCACCCGGCCCTCAGAGCACGGGGAGCTCACTCTCAGCCCTACATTTTCCTCACTGCTGAAAAGTTTTTTGATATTGCTTTCTTCAGGACAGGCATAATACAGGGGATACTTTGCAGTCACATAATGCTCCTGAGAAATGCCAGAACACAGGTTACTGAATGATCTTCTGCAGAAGATAGATATTCTATTAGCAGAGAATGTTCAGCCCAGTATTTCATCTCACAGTTGAGTGTTGTTTATTCCAGAAGATGTACGTTTGTGAACACTGGACCAAGGGAATATGAGATTTGTTTTCTGTTTCCATGTCTGCGTAAAATTTAACAGTTCTGGGTCTAAAAACACTGTGACTGAAATTATAGAACACAGTTTGGTTTTTATGTTTTTATAATGCTTTATTATTATGTAGAAAATTGATTTATTCTTTGATAAAAATTATGTATAGAAAGAAAATATTGTCTTTGCAAAGATAAAGAATTTTTGTACTGATAATCTAATATAATATTAAGTTACAAGCTCTGAAGCCTCAGAAATTATGCATTTAAAAATTGTTTATATGTTCCACTAAATGTTTATGTTTCTTGAGTTAAAAAAAAAAAAAAAAAAAAAAAAAAAAACAAAAAAACAAAAAAACAAAAAAAAACCCAGGAACTCTTCTGCTTTACATTGTTGTATGTAAAGAAACCAATCAGAGAGTTAATCCCTGCTTCTTGTAAAACAGTAAACCAATTAAAAACATCTTTTGTTAAGACATCATAATATTTATCCAATATCTGAATTTTAATATAACTTATCTTTAAATAATTGTCTGATTTTATGATCCATTTCATTTTAAAAAGCACACTGGAAACAGGTCAAAATTATGGTATTGGGGCACTGGTTTGCTGTTTGTTCTTTTTCCTCCAGAACAACAACCTAGATATTTGTGCAGTCTACATGGATGTGTTCTCTTGCTAAGAACAAAAAAATAAACAAACCTATGTGAACAGTTAAAATATAATTATAATTGCTGTCGTATTTAAGCTCTATCTAGATAGAAATATTAATGCAATTACAAAATGTTAATGGATTTTGACTTCCTAGGCTTTAGGTGAAACTTTCTTTACTCAATTTCTTTACTCAGCTTTACTCAAGAGGAATTGCAAAACTAATCTTAAAATGACCTCTAATAATTATTACCTCATCATGTAATATATTTCTGGTAGATTTCTAAAAGGAGCAAAGCTGTTCCCAAAAATATTCTTTGTACCTCAAGTTATTAGTGTACTTGTATGAAACATACACATATTACCAATCCTATCCAAAACCTGCTCAACAATTTAAGAAACAGTACACGGGTTTTATGATTTGCTGGCAGATGCTTACATTCTAATGAACAGTGTACAATTTAGAAAGCAGTCGTCCCTGATTTCAAGTGTAATGTGTACTCAGGAACAGTTTTCTTTAGTAATACAATACAGATACTTGAAGAACTTGAATGGCTATGCACACAGGTAAATTGAAGGTCATGACCCATGATGCATGTATTAAAAACAAGATTTATCCAGACCAGTCAATGACAATATTGCTGGTGTGCTGAAAATAGTAGTAGTTTTGCTTTGCATGTTCATTCTACAAAGCCAACAGGAATGCAACAAACTCATAGAAAGGCAATTAAACTGACCAAAACACAACCTTATATTTACTTAACATATTAAAATATTTTAACATAAACGTACACGCACACACAGGGAAATTTTAGCTTTGGCAGAAACCACAAACTTGAACCACTTAGCTATGAACTCAGCTAACAAAAGAATCAGTTTACAAAATTACTTTCAATTCTTAATAGGTTTATGGATAAAACTCAAATTAATGGGGTCAATAATTTGTCACATACGGTTACTGCTGGTAGTTTTCAAAGATCTTTTCCATGTCCTGTTCTTAGCCCACAGTAAGAGTTACATTATTAGAAAATGATCTGTAGAATTGGTTTGTGAAAACTGTAGCTAGAAAATTCACAACTGTGGTTTCCACTAACATGATGGGAAGGTATATGTTCCTTATTTCAAGTCTAATTGAATCTCAACCTATTTAAAGGCTAAATAGTTTCACTCAAAAAATTTATTTTTTTTTGCTATCTTTCAATTACAGCCAAAAACAAGTCTATACCATTTATTTTGCATTTGCTATGGACTTCAATGATTTAAAAATTAAGAAAATGGGAAGTGAAGCAGTTGAAATATTTAATGCTTAATTGAACTTAAGGAACTTTAAATGAGTTTTTAAACAAGTATGTGCGGAATGAAAACCTGAATTCTGCTCAGTACTAAAAATATTTTTTCATAGAGCATTCATCCTAAATATATCTAACTTATTTTTCGAAAGCTATGTTAGCACTCTAATTTTTTATTATAAAAATTAAAATAGATCTCCTATATCACTTCACTGTTTGCATTTTAAAAAGCCAAGCCCTTCTGTAAATTACTGTTATAATATATGATAATTAATTGTATTAAATTGTGCTTAGTCTAAACAAGACCAAACACAAGATTAGTTTCCTTCCGTAAGGTTGAACTTTCCTGAAAGTACAAAACGTAAGATGCAGTACCGCTTTATTTTTTCAAGCTAGACCAAAAGATATAGGTACAACACAATTCTGTTTAATTTATGCACAAACAAACTTTTTAAAGGATGATTTGCAGATTCATTGCTTTAAAGAATTTCAACAGAGGAAGTCCACATACTAATTATTCAGAGCAAATTAGCTTATGAGCAAGTCATTGATCATGAAGTTTGGAAAAAATGATGCACAGGACAACGACATGAGGGACCAAAAATATTTTTTAAATATAAGCCGGGAAAGGGTGATATGAGTTTTTGAAGCCATTCATCCAAACTATCCATTTGATGCTAGGAAAACCAAGTATAAATTAGCTAAAGTTGCTTATAACTTTATAATTAAAATTTCAAACAACTAAGCACAGGTCCAGGTGGGTCTCTGGAAGGTCATCCTTTAATGATGCTCTACATAAAGCAGATATGTGGTTTTGCAATCCAGAAATGATGCAAGCTCTATATGCAGATTGCTTGAAACTTTCACCCATATTAATTAAGGAAAAATATTCAAGAAAAATTGTATTATCTTCATGATTAAGATTACTCAGTACACCAATTATCTGTACACCATCCTCAAATTCCTTGACTGGATTACTTAATTATTAAAATGATATTTGCGGTTACTTTCCTGGTATCCCAGACCATGACCTTAAATGCTTTAATGATTTTCTTCTTTATTTGGTAATGGAGACCTATAGACCTTCTGCACTATATAGAAGACCACTCAAAAACAGGACACACTAGGCAAGTTAACATAAAATCAAAAGCTCCTAAAATTGTTCCTTCCCAGGCCAATCTCCAAGGGAGAAGAGCTCGCTCCTTTTTAGCCTTTCTCCAGCACTGATATGATTTTATTTCAAGTACCACAGTATTTGAAGTTCAGGAAAATGAGCTCTGAATAATTTACCATTTTTAATTTTCCTGGGTTTAATTTAATGATTTAAAAGATTTGATGGCACCAATGTCAATTCACATAAAATTCTCATGGCTACAAAAATTGATAGATTTAATCTGTCTAGATTACTGGCTAAACAAAAATAAGAATGGAAAAGTATCTGATTCATTCAGATAAGTGTGACCAGCCTATGATTTTTTGTTGAGACAAGTTGGCTACCTGCCAGTCCCAGGAGAGGATCAAATACGTATATTTTCATCTGTCTCACAGCCTACACTTATTTTCAGATGTTTGTGTAGCAACACTGCCTCTCTCTTCCCCTTGCCCCATCTATTCTGCAATGAGTCTTTCCAGTCAGAGGCTGCACGAAGCAGTTTCATCCTCACTGCCCAGCAAAGTTCCTCAAGTATAATTCCAGAGTTAAAATGCTGGAAGTAGGGAGAACAAGAGGAGAAGACTTGGGTAATGGCACTCTATATATCTGCAGTGATGAATTTCAGACAAACACCAAATGTAGCTGCATTCCTGACAATTGCATGTTCTGAAGAAGTCAATGTCTTAATCAGTTTCTATTAATTCTATAAAGTTAAATAGCACAACTACAAAAATGGAGAGAGACTTTGAACTTACAACTACAACAAAATCTTGACCCAGTAATCAGCCACTTCTCCCCCCCACAAAAAAAAAAAAAAAATCCCTTAAGATTATAAAGCCCACCTTAATGGGAAACTCATAATAATACACTACTCTTGGGATTGTGGGAGGAAGCAATATAATGTGTCATCAAAAGACTGACAGGATAAAAACAGATTTTTGGAAGAGTATGATGTAACAATTAACCAAGCATTTAGAATTTGCCAACGTAGAACACCACAGTGAGATACTCAGGCAAATGTCACAAGCTAGGATAATACTGTGTATGCAGGAAAAAGATAAAAAATACAGCAATCTATTAAATCACTTTGCCTGAGTTAAAAGGCTTCAGCATAATATGCTCAGCATGGACAAAAAGGGTAAGAAAAGTTGTATTGACTAAGAGGAAAGGATGACACTCAAGTGGAGTACAAACAAGCCACCAGCCAGTGAATAAATCGCTATTCCACAGCCTGTAAGCTGGACTCAAGAGGAAAAGCCAGTATAGTACTGACAGTACTGGGAAGTACACTGCAGAGAGATAGTTGTGCTGGAGTCTCAAACAATACAAGAATAAGATGACTGCTACTGGAAAAAAGCTGCATGTGAATATTGTTACAGCATAGCAGTCAGACACCTGTTTAACTATTAGTCTTTCTGGTAACTTGATTGAATGTCTCATCACAGAATGTTTATTACCAAAAAAGTCAGGACAATCCTAACTCTCAGAGACTATTTTCAGCCATAAGTGTGCAAACTTAATACTTCGTCACCTGCCAAAAGGGTTAAGAAATCAATCTCATCTATACTTAGGACTGTAAAACTGCAAAATGGTACTAGTGAATCACAGATTGACACCTGCTGACATTTTATTTAAGGAAAATAAAAAACCTAAGCCGAAAACAACAGCTATGTTTGCACTGTTAGAAACTAATATCAATGTCACTGTGGACCTATAGAGACATTAAGAAGTAATAGATAAGGCATCAGAAAAAAACTAGATGCGATTTTAGGTTTGGGAACTGTCATTTCTTTATGAAAATTGTATCAATTATTTGAGAGACCTGCATGTTGCAAACATACAGGAAGCACCTTTCCAGACACTAAAAATAAAACTTTTTGTTCTGGAGGCCAAGAAATTTTTTGTTGTTGTTGTATTTCATTAAGGCCAGCTGTACACACCATCATGAAGGCTCAGCAAAATTTATGAATGAATTATACCCTGACAACAGCAGTGCTGGTACGTCAGTCAGATCTGCATATCCTTTTGACGTATGAAGAGACCAACCCAATACTACTAATATTCTCAATATTCAATTTAGTTAGATTTTTATGAATTACTTTATATTTTTTATTGTGCTACTTTAAATGCCTATAATGAGTTTCTTCAAAGGCTTTAGCATTAAATAGAACAACTGAAACTATTTGGAGGATTAGCAATAGGAAAGACACAAACTTTGCTACTTTTCTTTACTTACAATACAGAGAAGTTAAAGCAATACTACTAGAATGAACCAAGAGTTGGAAACTATACCTCTAAGCTTTTAGGAAGAAAAAAACCCACATGCTTACGACATGCAAATTACTCTGGTATCTGAATGGCTTATTAACTACACTATGAGGCCTCTCTGCTCAACAGTTTCTGACAGTATTTGTGTCCTCTTCTTTTGAATTTTTCCTCTTACAGCAGAATAGTTCTACTAAATGTTTTTGGGTTTTGTTTTTTTTTTGTTTTTTGTTTTTTTGTTTGTTTTTTTTTAATCTCCCCTGGAGCTTCAACCTTTCTTTCATTGTTCAGCTTCAATCTCCTGCTTGTCCTTCAGAAACTAAGATCTTTCAGCCACTAAGATTGCAGTTTTAAGGGACATACAGAACCAACCATATTCAGTATATTGATATAATCTAGGTTACATGAGTGAAAAAAAAGTGGCATTACCAGGACATTTTAACATTCAAGATGAATATTTATTAGTCTAGGTAGCAAACAGCAATTCACAGAACTATAAATAATAGAAGACGCAAGACCCTATAGAAGTCAGAACAGTACTTTTCGTCTATTATTCCAAATGCATGTTAAGTACATCTGTACAGCAAGGGAATGCTCTCGTCAATGTCGTGGCTTATCCATGGCCACATTCTTTGAGGTGCTCCAGCATGACCTCATGTGCAGCCATTGATGTTTCAAGGTGTACCTGCTGCAGCATGGACTTAATCACAGCCACAGATGGTTGAGGTGTAAATTCTCTAGTGTGGACTTATCCTTGGGCCATAATTCCTTCAGAGGTACACCTGCTGTGACACAGACATAACCATGGCCACAGACACTTTGAGTTGTACCTGCTCTGGCGTGGGCTTATCCACAGCCACAGATGGTTTGGGATGTCCTGCTCCCACATGGGCTCATGTACACGCCACAGCCCCCTTGAGTTCACAGTGGAGTTCCAGCCCGTCCCGTACAGGAGCACAGAAACAGCAGCTGTGCCCTGGCCATCTGACAGTCCAGGTTCATCGCCTACTGTTATCAAAATTTTCCCAGGAACAACAGAGTGAACAAAAAGCAGCCACTAACAAGCACCAGACTGTAACATACAGTAAGGCCAGCAATCCCCATGCCAAGCACAGAAGCTTGCCAATTAACAGGTAAACACCAATAGCAGCTATAAAATCAATCTAGCACATTCCAATCAAATCTCTCGTTATCTCAAACACTTCGAGCTGCACTGGGCACCAAAAAGGACTGTCATGGTTTAACCTCAGCCAGCAATAAGTACCACACAGCCACTCACTCACTCCCCCACAGTGAGATGAGGAGAGAATCAGAAGAGTAAAAAGTAGGAAAACTCGTGGGTTGAGATAAAGGCAGTTTAACAGGTCAAGCAAAAGCCGTGTCCACAAGCAAAGCATAAGAAGGAATTAATTTGCTACTTCCCATGGCAGGCAGGTGTTCAGTCATCTCCAGGAAAGCAGGGCTCCATCATACGTAACGATGACTTAGGAAGACTAATGCCATTACCCCAACCATCCTTCCCCTTCCTTCTTCTTCCCCCAGCTTTATATGCTGAGCATGACGTCATATTTTATGGAATATCCCCTTGGTCAGTTGGGGTCAGCTGTCCCAGCTGTGTCCCCTCCCAACTTCTTGTGCACCCCCAGCCTCCTCACTGGTGGGGGTGATGTGAGATGCAGAAAAGGCTGTGACTCTGTGTAAGCACTGCTCAGCAATAACTAACACATCCCTGTATTATCAACTCTGTTTCTAGCACAAATTCAAAATATAGCCCGACACTGGCTACTGTGAAGAAAATTAACTCTATCCCAGCCAAAACCAGCACATGAGACAATAAAATGTCAGAAATTCAAATGAGAAATATCTTATGAAGAACACACAAAGCTTATTTCCTTTTTTTTCCTTCATTTTGAGATGATAACAAGCTTGAAACAGTATTAATTAAAAAAAATATAGAATACAGTTACAAGTTCCCAGCAATAAATGTCTCACACATGCCAAAGCAGCAAACTACTGTAATAGAAGGAGGGCCTAACTGCAGGACTGTCACAATAAGAACCACGTTGTTATTATATAGTTAACATCTGTGCTTCCTAAATGGCAAAGTAAACGAATGTAATGGTTATTGCCCTGTATGCACATTCTGCCACCTGCATATGCATGGCAATATACTGAGTAATCAAAGTGAAAACCAAAAAAAACCCCACCCTATTTCTATCTTCCCACCTTCCTTTCAGCATCAATATAAAATGTGTTTATATGCAGCTGTACAATATGCAGCTGTACAATACACAAAAGTTTGTGTTACAGATAAGTCAACCAACAACGACCAATCAACATTATTAGCTGTAATAAGAACATAAGCAGCAATGCACATTTATATTTTGGCAAGATGGAATAAAAACACTAGAGTAGGTCCTACTTGCTTGTATATATTTAGTAATTTTATAACTGTAATTATGTGGTAATGCTAGAGATCTCAGTTAAGCAATTACTAAAAGTTTACACATCGGGGACTTTGACTAGAGGTAGCCAAAAAATCTTCCAGCTATTATAATTTAATCCTCAAAACCCTGAAATAACATTCTAGGGCCACAGCATTTGACTTCTACAACTATCAGTATTTTTAAGCCAGTTAACATTATTTAAAAATAAAATATTTCTAGCTATCATGGGTAACTAAGGCTTCTATATGAAAGGCTGCATACCCTTTTGTTGAGGGGAGAGAAATATGTGCTGCCATTTCCCCAGGAAAACAAGATTTAAGACTAGGATGTCATTTAAGGACAAATAAAGGAAATACACAATCCTCTTTCCAAGAGATCCTGCTTCTTTCTAAGACTGGACCTTACATGTAGTTGAGGTTGCATCTTTAGATTGACAAATCTTACTCTTAAAAGAAAATTTCCATTTTATTCCATGATATCTCAGCACTTTATAAATAGTTGTCTGAATTTTATGTGAACAAATATGATTCACAGCTATACTATATCAGTGTTCCTAGAGAATGGTGGAGTTACAATTACTAAGTCTTATTGCTGAATTACTAGAGCAAATCATTGAACCACACTGTTGCTTTATGGGACAAACAAGTTTGTTACCAAAACTATTTGGAGTCGTTAAAGTTTTGTATACTAATATATGAACCTTCCTTAGCTCTTAATCTCTAATTAGTAAGATTTAATCTTAAAAAAACCCTTTAGAATGTAAGCATGTTTTTACTAAACTTATGAATAAATTTGGTGTGACTTTTTTTTTAATTAGTTTTAGTCTTTCCATGACTTTAAAGATTTCTAAATATTAGGAATAATCCCTAAATCATAAAGTTACAGCAGCCATACAGGTGGACCAGCCATTTCACTTTCCTGAGCTTAAGAAATGTGATATGAGAGCATTTTAGGAGGGAGGATCCAAGAGAGTTCAACCCCAGAGCAATTCAAATGTGGCTGGTCCTTACAGTTGGTGTCTGGACTTCCAATGTTCTAAAACAATCAGAATCCAAATAACATTAAATATTTGTTTTATATTACTTCCCTGAATGCTGACACTATGCCTGGGGAAGTGAAATGGCTATATATCAACTGTCTGTTACCATCCACAAAAAAATTTAAATAAAGCTTTGCTGGAATAAAACTATTACAAAAAAATAAAGTGTTATGCACAGTAGAAACACTAGAGTTTCCCATATTTTGCAAAGCTCAATATTTGCAGTAGTCTGTAAAGAGTCATTTTATCCACATTAGAAAATACTTCATAGGCATTCCAGCCCTAACTGTGGGCAGGACTTGCTGGGCATACAACAATTACATATACATTACTACCTCCTCAATGTTTATAGTAGATTAATTTATAATAAAATTGTGATTGGCAAAATACTGGAAACAGTACAGCTAGAAGTAATTAGCCCATTTGGAAACGCATTCTGAGGAGCTTTTGATGAAAGGTGACATATGAGAGCTGAATATGTGTTTCCAAACAGAGTACAGTGCACACAAGAACACATGAGAAACCAGTTGAAATTTTTATAACTGAGTTAAAACATTTAATGTTAAATGCAAATTTACCAGAACTGTTTAATTTAGTTTTGACCAGGTAATTACACATGTATGTTGTTCCATGTAAATTCCTCTACACAGAACTCTTTCCTTTTGAAACATTAGCGAGAGACTGAGAATAGAATGAAGAAAATTGTTTGAGGAGGCTTTGAAACTGTTTTTTACCCATCATCTGGCTGAATTAATTAATAATGAAGGTATCACCACAACTGAGAAAAAATAAGAATTCCAATGTTTTTAATTTTACAGAGAATGAGCAAAGGTGGGGAGAGGTCTTTGGTTTAAGTCCACGTCAATTTTTACCTAACTCTCTAGTGTATAAAATCCTATAGACAAATCTTTTCTGTAAAGCAAAGCGTGCTTTGACTCAAAATAATAAAAAGAATCTCTATTTCAATTAATTTTAAAATGTATAATTATTTATCTCAGATGCTCTAGGCACAAGGTACTTGCTCTTAATGACTCAAGATTCTGTCCTTTATCATGGCCCTGTGTCACTATGAACAGCTAGCATTTTTTCCTTTTCTTTTTATTCCCAACTTTTCCAAGAAGTAGCTAAAATGTAAACCTTTGAAATATTTCACCCAAACCCTAAGCAAAACATGAGCCCATATAGCATGTACATTATAATAAATTACCTAAGAGTATGTTGTTATTATTAAGGTAATTAATATGTGGAAATTTAAGATTATACCTTTTCAGGTGCTTTTAATTATCAAGTTCTCATTGAAAATATATATATTATAGATGTGTATATATATTTTTGAGATTTAAAAATTTTACTAAAAATCTTATTGAAAGATCTATGACTGTGCTGGAACAGTTAATCCACTTGAACGCTAAATTATTAAGCAGGGTGTTGTTGACTTCACAAGCAAATAATACTGACTAGAAACCAGTTTTAGTACTCCCTGAGCTATAGGGGTAAACATTCAAATCTAAAGATAACTTTGAAGTACAAATGAGATGGGCTCGTAGACTGAAGTTGTATGTTCAATGTATTTTTTTTTTATTTACAAAGAATTAAAGCTTACACTTGTAAGAGGTATTCCCATAAAATTTGAAAGGCTTTTTGACATTAAATACAATTGTGAAAGGGAACTGCAAATGTCTCCAAGATAAACAGCCACTTTATCTCCTATTTAAGACAGTGTGCACATCCCAATCCAGGCATGTAACAGGTCCTATAAGCCTTTGAATGAATACACAACAGTTGATGAAAAATTATACATACTTCTTAAATCTTATTTTCTGCACATATATGTTGTACTGTTCTCTTTTTAATTCTATAATCTCTTTAATTCTTCTTCAATAAGCAATAGCATAAGGATCAACATTGCAAGAAACCAAAATAGAAATAGATTTTCCTTAAAATCTCAGAAACAAAAGTGGTCTCGTAATAAACTAAAATTTAACTTTTTTATCTCTTTAAACTAGCACAGTGGTTCACTAAACATAGTTGGAATATAAAACCTTTACTATAGTCAATGTCCCTGCGCATTAGCAGGTGTCCTGTAAGAACATCATTTTGGACATCATCAGCTCTCATCATTAACTGATCATGCAGTGAAAGGATATTTCAGACTGCCTGTAGTGCCAAGACATATTGTAAAGGCTTAGGAAAAAGTACTCAAGCAAGAACCAACAACAGATTTTGTTTACAATGAGGGACTGAGGAAAAAATCATTAACATACTACAGAGTTTCGAAAGACAGATGGCAGAACACTAGACTTCAGTTCAGCCATACAACTAACAACATATAGTACATGGAGGAAAAAAAAAAGGCACTTTGAAACCCTGAATATAATTTCTCTTGCTGGTACAAACAAATACATGATTTTTAAAAACAAATAAAATTCTAGTCTATTTACATCACTAAAAGCATAAAGAGTTGGTCTACAACTTGGAGATGAGTGATAATATACTAAGAACCACCTGTTTCTGTATTTATTTTTTTAAATGACATTTTTCTTTATATAAATTTATATAAATTAAGCCCATCAGAACACTGTCAGATTGCATTTCAGGATGTGCATCAAGCAATGGAAATTACATGACATGCACCTTTTTTGTGCACACATCCTTGTCAGAAGACGCATGAAGCAGAATGACATACTTCATTAGCATTTTTCTTTCGAGGCAAGTATGTCTGCTGTTGTACATATATATCTGCTGCTAGAGAAAGCAATGTTCAAGAAAAGTGCCAATTACTGGAGCAGAGCACAGCGATGTTTCCCTAGACCCTGACAGAGTTCCATTTACAGTCTTAAACAGGCCTCCAAATAAAACCGATTCCTGCACAGGTAAGACCTCTACATCCTTCTTTTTAAATTACTTTTTGCTTGGAGAAGTGTTAGTCATACTTTCCACCTCAGATCATCAGGTAGCTTGTTATAAATTAATTATATGCAACATAGTGACGTAAAACTCTGGATTTTGGTATATGCTCAAGTTTCACACTCACAATCATATTTCAGAATGTTACCTCTAAACCTAAAAGCAAAACATACAAAAAGTTAATTATGGGGGCAGGCTAGGGCAATCTAGCCTGTCTAGATGACAGTATATTCTTTGACTCCAAGTCTTAAATAACAACCCTGAAGAATCTTGCACCACTCTAGTCATAACTATATAACTGTGTAGTCCCATCCACCCAAGTACGTCCTCAGTGACTTATAAAAAAAATCATCCCTTTGATCATCACCTTAACTGTCTTTCAGTTTTATTCAGAGCCAGTTTGAACAAAGACACAAAATAAATTTATATGTTACTTGTATATTTCAACAAGTAACTTGCCATTCCAGCTACTGGTTGTACACAGGTTGAAGAAAAATTACAAATCTTGGACTGAATTTGTTTCATAACAATTTCCATTGACCAATGAATTTTAAGCATTTGTATGACCAGTAGGTTATGGAAGGGATTTAAACTGGATGGCTTTTGCAGATTCAGATGGACAAAGATGCAGTATCTTTTTGGTTAGGTTAATATTAACAACTGTTGCTGATAAATTCTGACACGGTTTATAAATCTTTTAAAACAGGTTAAGCAATTTGTCTTGAATAAACTCAGGTACTGGGTTAGCTTCAGTAGAGACAAAAGTTCTCTGATTCATCATAGGGCCTTGATACAGATGTTTTCAACTACTCAACAAATAATCGTATCTCACAAGTACTAGACTGCAAATCACATTTGATGGCTGCTCACGTGGCCTGTGCTTATGCTCCTCACACACACGCACTCATTCTGCTAAGCCTGTAATCTCCCCCCCTTGCAGGGCAGGGATGCATAAATAACCATGCTGCCGGGTCACACAGCACTGTGCTGCACTGTCATCTCCCTTACACTCATCACCCCGTGTTTGACATCACCAGTGACCAGCCTCACACACAATCTGCACATCAGCTTCAGTGCACAGTGTCATGAAGTAGCAAAAAGGCCACTGTCACACGTAGCAGCTGTGTGTTTACTGCTCAGCAGTGCCCTATATTCAAAGCAGCCTCGATAACAGGCTCACTCCCAACATCAGCTTGATGCCACAGTTCCTTTACTCCCATAATGTCAGGCGTAGCATCTCACAATGGGAGACAGGGTACTCCTCAAGACTAAAAGGCCAGCTTGATTCAGCTAGCAATGCAAGAAAAGCTTTTGGAACAGTTTGATATATTTCTGTGACATTTCATTGTTTTATTTTAGAGAGAGAAGCTACAGGATCTTCAGCAGAAGCCTTCATGCAGTATTAAAATCACATGCTTACAATTTACTTTGCACAGCATTTCCTAGGAAAGTAAACTACATAAATCAAATTTAATGTTTCTTCTGGTTCACAGAGTCTTAATTAAGCAACACTTCTTCCAGAGTTTACCAAAGCCATGCATTAAAACCAGGAAAATATGAGGCTTTGTAACCATCTCATCCGGCTATAACATTAAGTGGCATTGAGGCAGAGTTCTATACATTTCTGGAGAATACGTCATTTTCCACTGAAAATGATTATCTTACATCTGTTGTCAAACCCAAAAAGAACCAGTGAATTATCATAAAATACTGTAAAGGGAGTTTTTTAAATGCTAATTCAAGAAAGGAGGGCTCTTCAAATATTTTAGGAACTGGCCTCAACACTGAAGTAAAGGCTTTAAGAGTGGGTAATAGCATGAGTAAAGCATACACATAATGAAGAGGATGATGACCTATATGACCCCATTCATAACAAAAATGGAAATTTTTTCAGTAGCGACCTATTTGATTTCCCACAAAGGCACAAGTAGCACTTAATGAAAAATACCAGCTTTGAAACTGGACAAAGAAGCAAAATCTGACAGTCTCAAACTTGTGTTTGTAATTAAACCACAAATAAAGCTTTATGGTTTTATAAACAACTTATGATCCTATAAAATTTTTTTGCACATTTTTACTCTTGTACTTTCTTCAAAAGGGCCACTATTGATGCTTTCAAAATGGCAAAAGTAACACTTACACAAGGAGAACTATTCTAATATCAAATAATAAAGCAATAACTGTAAACTTTTTAAAAGCAACCCTACACACTTAGAGCAGAATATCTAGGAATAATTATTTGAGTTCCAATTTGATGTAGCAAAAGAATGATCAAGTATAAAAATGATTTTTATTGTAAAAATAGGTTATAAGCTGCCAGCAGAAGATAATTGACAATAACAGAATTAGAGAAAGAAATGTACCAAGTCTCTGCCTACAGTGTTACAGCCCCTAATAAATGAAAGAACAGATTTTTATTTTTTTTCCCCTTGAGTGTTCCACTGGTTAAGAAAAACTCAAAGTCAGTTTGAGGTTTTTTTTAATTTTGTTTTAGAAAACACACTTAGGGTAAATGAATACTACTAAGTTTAATGCTCTTCCTCACTGGGGAAACATTTTTCCACAACTCCAGCCTCTTGGAAAAAATCTCTATACAACACCCTTCATTGGAAGATTTTATAACACTTCACACAGGAAACAACACATCATTTTCGCTCAATTTACAGTGAGGAAAACAATACTGAAACCCCAATACAGATACCAAGGGAGATTCTCAAGGCTGAAACCAGGTAAGAATTTTCAAACAGAATTCTGATGCTGACAACTCTCATAACCCTAAAGGCTTGCAAAATATCAACTTGCTTCGTCTAAACATCCATGGAGACCAATGGAAGAATCCCAAACTTTCTCAGTTGCTTCTGGGACTTTGGCTTCCCAGAAACTATTAATTTCCAGGTTTAGCCCAGCTCTATCCAGAAACATGGTAACAAAGCCAGAAATAAAGACCAGGTCTCAGAAGAGTGAGAATGATGATCTGCCCACTAGCAAGCCGTTATCGATAGAGCGCGTTGATTTCCAGACACTTATTTGGCCAGAATCATCTATGACAAAACAAATGAGACTTTCGGGGGGTTTCCGTTTTATAATCACAAATCTGAGTTCATAGAATGGCCTGGGTTGAAAAGGAC
>NW_010118049.1:0-648 GCF_000699245.1 Pterocles gutturalis
CATTGCCAATGCAGAAGTTTCAGTTGCGTTCTCTGTCTCTTGTTTATCTCTTGTGTTTTTAGGAGCCGTTTCTCTAGTTGTACGGTGTCCATTTGAGATCTTTGAGTCACCGTGTCACGCCATCGTGGTTATTCCATAGTCCAATAGCCTCTGTAATTCCTGGAGGGACTTTGTGGGTAATTGGGCTCAAAGTAATTTCTGTGTTTGGTATTTCCAGGAGCTACAGCCACAACGCCCAGCGTCAGACTGTGAACAAGTGCAACGCCTAGGCACTTTTGAGGAGGCCGTCATTGCGGAAGAGATTGGCGTCGACTGGCGTGAAGATGACTGATGGCACTCTGCAGATGATGAAGAGGAACTGGGTGATGACGGCGACACCGTACTTAGCCTAGGCGACTTTGTCGAGGATGGATTCAAACGCCCAGCCCTCTGACAGCTAAGTGGAGGGACAGAGCATGGGGAGGGGCCAAGGCTGGGAATTCAGGGAGGGCTTTTCAAGTTAGGGTAGGGGAGAGGGTTGTCCAGGTCCCGGGAGCGGCTGAGTTTTCAGCAGAGCTCTGGTGTGTGCCGGGCAGGGCAGTTCCAGCCTGTGTCTGTGTTGGTGTGTGGTTTGCATAGGTTTTCTCATGTGTCTTAGTCCTTGCTGAG
>NW_010118050.1:0-5603 GCF_000699245.1 Pterocles gutturalis
GGCCGAGCGGCCGGCAGGCGGGCCGGGGGCGGGGACAGCCATTCAGAAATTTCGGAGCAGCACTTTCTCCCTTAAAGGGGGCAGACCAGCGGCGGCAGGGAGGGCCAGGGCCAGGCGAGCGCCTATCTCCTGTCCACTGCGGGTGCCCGGGGCTCCCAGGAACACCAGCATTCATTTTTCTCTCCGAGGTTGGGCTGGTTCCCACACCGGAAAGCGTGTCCTGGGGCAGCACATCCCAGATGAGGCACCAGTATCCCTGTGAGCCACTTTGGAAGGGGCAGACTGGAGCAGCACTGGCCAGGCAAAAGAGACAAAGTGCGGACCCACAGAGCTCCACTTTTCATCACCCATGCAGCATGGGAATAATCAAGGAAAGGGCATCCCCGGGCACTGGATGTGGGGAAAGGTCCCTCTGGGCAGGTCTGTGCTGCCCAGGCCAACCCCAGCTCTGAGCAGAGCGGTGTTGAGCCCTTGCAGCACTTTCAGAGACACATGTTAACCCACTCCAAGGACAGGACTAGCTCCTGCAGGGGTGGGGCTCACTCGTGGGGCTTTCTGTCCCGAAAGACACATCAGCTTAGGCAGGGCTGGCCAGAAGACTTCCGACAGCCTTGTACAGCACAAGCGGCGTGTGTTCAGCTGCTGCTAAGTCTGAGTGTGTAAGCCCACCCAGGGACAGTTTGGGACTAGTGAAAGATGCAGGAAAGCAGGATGTCTATTGGGGACACACTAGGCACAGCCAGCTGGAGATCAAGGTACAAGGCTACAAAAATATCAACCGATTCTCTTAAAGACATGAGACTTTGAATTACCTCACTCTGACTCCGGCTTGGTGTGGTGAAGTTGTGCCCTGGACACATTTTCAAACCTTTCCTCTGCTCCATGAGGCTGGAAATCTGCTTTATTCTAAAGGAAATGAGGCATGCACAATGACTGGGTACCCACAGACCACAAGACGTGGCAGTGCTGTTAATTGCCATGCCGATGCAGCAGCAAGGCTCCCCCCTTGCGCCCAGGGAGGTGCCAGAGGAAGGCAGCCTACAGTGAGTCCATGCTTCAAGTGCTTCAGCGCAAGGCAGGAGCCTCTCTGCCAGGTGATGGGGAGAATGGCTGTGGCCATTGTGAGGCTGTCAGGAAATCCATAAAGCCTGCTGCAGTTGATTGCTATTAAATAGGAGCTCCAGGCACTCCTTTAGAGGCAGGGAGCCTAGGCTCTGCTGCAAGGACCTGCCCCAGGTCTCCATTTCTCCTATCCCCCACAAGCACAGCCATGGAAGACATTTAGTTGGCCATAATTTCAATTGCAGAAAGCAGATGGTGGTGTTTATTGAAGACCCTCATGCTGTTGCTGCCACAAGTGAGGATGTGGGAACTGCATAGTGGCATTGGGCAAGGTATCAGGGATCATTAACAGAATGAAAATGGTTTTGCCCTGGAGGAGAATAATTTCTTTGGCAACTGCCATGAGAGCGCTGAAAGCTATCAGTCCCTTGGTATGCCTTGTTATTATTATCCCAGCTGCACATTTCCTGGTGTGAATCGTTGCTGGTGGCAGGGAGGAACAGTCTTGGTGTGAGATGCTCGTTGTCCTGCCCCTTCCCACTCACCCATGACTGCACAAACCCTCCAACGCTCATGGGAACTGCTGGCCCCGTTTGTCCACTAGCTGTGCAGCTGGTTCTGCAGAGTACCTGTTCAAGTTTCATTTGACAGGCCCCAGACACAGCAAATTGCAAATCCCTGCTGGATGGGGGTCTTTGGTAGTGCTAAGGAACTGACAGAAGGACTGAGCTGAGTTCAGTTCGTTCCTCCCTTCGCTGCTCCTCCCTGCACATTGACCTCCTCATGCTCCTCACCCCACTGTTCTCAGCTGGGTGGCTGCAGACCCTGCTGCCTCCCCTGCGCTTTGGACATTAGGTAGCTTTTTGCAAAGATGACACTTTCCCCATCTGCACGCAGGCTCAGAGCTAACATGTGGCTTCAGTTCCCCTGGAAGGACCCAGCTCCCTCTTGGGCTCAAGGCGAAGAGCAGCATGACAGCCCTTGTGTAACTGTTGTCTCTGCAAGCAGCTGGCTGCCCTCAGCCTGCCCCGTCTTTTGCTCCTAGAAAGGCTGTAGGTGCAAACCCCCAGCTCCTGGTCCCTCGCACTTGCCTCCTCTTCCCGCAGAGTTCATGTGAGAGGAAGGAAGCAACAACTGGGGCTGAAATGCAAGCAACGCCAGGTAAAACCTAGCTCTGTGCTGCCTTTGTGCCATGTAAATAGCACCGTCTCCGAGGATTTCTTGGCTGGAGTTAGCACCTGTAAAAAGAGCAGCTGTCAAGGCTGAATTTAAATAAGATGGGCAGGCTTCTGGTAGGAAGAGGGTAGAAAATAAGAGAGCTCTTGGTTTCCTTGAATTGCTTCCCTCTGTGAAGGCACTTGCCTGGAAATCAGCTCCCAGCTCCTTTAGCCCTGCTCAATGCCCACAGCACTGGGGCAAGGTGCCCACAGCTGCCTCCAGGCACTGGGCACTGTGCCTGCCCTGCCAGATCCAGGTCTGGGCACCCCAGTGCAGGTGTCTGCACCATCTGGGCTCTGGCAGTGCCACTCCCAGTAGCCAAAATTCTGCTGCTCACTGGAGAGGTGCAGGATGTGGATGCCTCTGGCCCTCTTCTTGGGCTTGATAACGTGTCCTGAGCCCTGCACAGCATTAGGGAGCATTGCAAGCAGGTGGCAGCAACCAGGGATTTTTTTTTTTCCTTTTAATTGGGACTAGGGAGATGGCACATCCAGTTCACTCCAAATGAGTAGGAATTAAACAACTCTCGTGGCAGCTAAAATGGGACGTGGGTTTTCAGGAGGGGAGCTGCAGGCATGTAGGGAAGAGCTCCACCAGAGCTGCAGCAGCTGAGACTCAAGACCCCTCTATTTACAAGTGGTGATGAGGCACTAACAGTTAAGAGCTGGGGGAAGCAGCAGAAGGTTTTAGATTGTGGAGCCATCCCTGAGCTTGAGAGCTGGCAAGCAAAGTGGGGTGGAGGCAGCGATACTGGCACTCCAGAGCTGGTGGCAAGAGTGTTTCCTATGTGGGGATGCCCATTGCATGCATGGCTGCCCTATCTGTGGGACTGCCAGAAACCAAGTAGGGAGAGGACCAGAGACCTTCCTTGTGGAGGACGCACTCCAGTCCGCCATGGTGGGGGGGAAATCAAACGCTTTTTTAATTTGTTCACTCAGCTCCTTATTAAAGCATTTTTCTCTAACAGGTCTTGTCCTTTGCTTTTGCATTTTCCACCCTAAGTGAATGCCCATGTCCCTGCCTGCCCCCACCCCAGGACTGACTGAAAGGAAGGAGATGTGTCTGGAGCATGGCAGGTGCAAACAGTTGGGGTTACAAACTCTGCATGTGCCCTTCTCCAGTGCTCTCCTCCCACCCAAGTCAGCCTCTTCCAGACATGGGTCTCCTGGCTGACCTTGACCCAAAGATGGCTTTGGAGGAGGCGTATAGTAGTGGAGGGGGCCTCACTGGGTGGCCAGTGGAGCTGTGCACACTGCATGCTCCCTGCAGCCAAACTGCCATCCTAGGGTGGCAACTGCAATGGGAGGGAGGTTTGCAGCTGGGCTGAAGCAGTAATTAGTTATGATTGTGACAGGTTCTGGGCACACCTCATTGATGAAGTGACTCAGTTCTCAGAGGTGCCATAGGGTGCGAGTCCATGGGTGGCCAAGATGGACTTCATGTCCTTTTACTCTCATGCAGGAGACACTGGCCACCTGCCTGTTTCTACAAGGCTTATTGCTCTGCTTTGGTGCAGCAAGCCCCTACCTCAGCTTAATTCCTACCCCAGTCACTCCCCTCGTTCCCACTTCTGCCCTCATTACTGCAAGATGCCCTCTCCCCACGGATGACATCCCCGAGCCCCCTGGTCCACCCTGGCTGTTGAGGAGGTTAGAACGTCCTGCTGGAGCCCAGGGCTCATCAGCCCAGCATCCTCCTGCAGGGCGAGCACCATGTGCTCTGGGAGAGGGCACAAGAAGCAGTAGCAGAGGTGGAGATGAACTTAATTTCTTGAAGCCTGAAGTGTAAAGTTCTCTGTTAATGCCAACACTGCATGCTTTCCTTCCATGCACATAAACACAGTTTTTCATTGATTAAAATAACTCTGAACAAGCTTGCTTTGCACACAGGCATCCAATCCTTCCTTGCCTTAGTGAGCTCCTGGGGTCTGCAGTGTCCTGTGGCACTCTGCAGGGGAGCAGCACTTTCTTTTGTGCAGCTGTTGGCTTCATCTTGCTGCATCTCTGGGCCTTTGGGTCAGTGCCACAGTGCACGCGGGCCCCATAATTGACAGTGAGAGCCCCTGGGAGCAGCAGGGTGAGGCTCACCTGTGGAGCTGTTTCCGAAGGCTCAGCAGCAGTGCTGTGGCTCGACCACTCGAGGCCAGCGTGGTGGGGACGGGCTCTCTAGACGTGCTTGTCCAGGAACATTATGACTGTCCTAAGCTTGCAGAGGGGGAAATTTCAGTGTAATGTATCTGAGCCACAACACCGCTCCATGGCATGACACATGGAGCAGCACACGACTGTAGCATCCCTCCTGTGATGGAGGTAACCTGTGCAGCCCAGTCGCAATGGTGTGCAGGCAATTCTGGAGAGGACAGGCTCTGCACCATGTGGTAGGGATTGTGGGGCTTTGGGACAATGTGGATCCCAATTAAGGGGTGTGTTCTGACCCCTCCCCTTCACCCAGAAGCAACTGTTTCATTTGATCACCTGGGAACAAGTACTGCAGGAGCACCTGTGTCTGTGGTGGTCAAATGCAGAAGTAATTTTTTATTGCAGTTTAAAGAGCTAAAGAAACAAGGAGTGGGCAGGTGCGTTAGTCTGACCAGCCATCATGTGCTTCCTCTTCCCACAGCCTTGCTTGTGAGCAGGGCCATATTGCATTGGCTTCATGAGGCCAGTGGGAGCCTGCAGAACTTTCAGCCTGAATCAGAGTATTGAACCACCATGTCTTGTGGCTCAGCTTGTGTCCTCCTCCCACTTCTGTCTCATTCCTTTATCCGTATCGTGCGGGACCCCGATTGCACACCTTTCATTGGTATTCTGCGTGTTTATGTACCATTTCTTCAAATAATTCTTCACCAATCCTGGCGTTAACTACAGCCCTTAAGCAGTAGGAGGTTGTGTTCAGGTTCTAACTGGTCAGATGTGGGGTTTTGTTATGTTTTTTCTTTCCACCCTTCAGTTTGTCTGGATGACTCTTTTCTGAACTTCTTCCAGTCTGGCACTTCGGTGCCTGTGGTGAGGGACAGCCCCCTTGCCCTGCTGCACCAGTGGGCATTTCTGTTCTGCTTTTACCATGCCCTGATGGCAGTAGGTGGAAGGCCCAGGAAAGGCCCTCAGGGTTTTGGCACCCCTAATGCACCCTGGGCTCACTGGGCAATGGCAGCATCCCCCACGGTGCTGTCCTGGAGCACGTGGTAACATTTCCAGCAAAGCAGGGTGAGAGCCGATGTGGGGATGCAACAAAGGCTCCTGCCAGGCTAGTGACCATGGTTCAAGTCTGGAAAAATTATTTAATACTTCAGTGAGGATCACAGTTGATGCAAAGTGCACACC
>NW_010118051.1:0-76734 GCF_000699245.1 Pterocles gutturalis
ATTCTATGATTCTGTGATTCTATGAAAGACGGATTTCTGTGTTAGTCCAAGGGTGTAGCGGGGTATCAGTTTCCAAGCCCTCCAGCTGGCACCATGTGACACGATAACTGTGAAAAGGTGTTTTGAGGGTGTACGTATGAAATGAGGACAGAAAAAGATACGTGGGACCATATGGGACTCTTTCGGGCTGTATCATACAGGTAATGTGGGCGTAGGAGAGAAGAGATGCCAATGTGTTCTAGCACATCTTGATAAAGCTTGAATAGAATTTAAATATTTACATGGAGGTAATCTGGAACAGCAAATATAGCAATGGGCTAGCTATATCTTAAGGAACAAAAAGGTTTTTCAAGTAGAAGAATCAACTTCAAAAAACCTTTGCCCATTCTTTTCCAGTACCACTCTTATGGCATCTGTGGCTAAGACACGACTAAACCGTTCAACTTGTAAAGAGCTGTACACACTCTCCCACTCTTTTGAAAGGCTGCAATAACCCAGAATATTGTATTTCTGCAGTCCATTTTTTATCATGTTCTTGCTTTTCTTCTTTCTTGGCAGCAGTTGGAATTAATTTGATTAAACAGTTATAATTCCCAAACTGATTAAATCAAAGCATATAACTAAATAACACTCGTAGTTGGCTAACTGGATTTAAGTGGTGCACAGAAGAGCCCAAAGGCTGGCTTTGGCAGTTCTCGAATTGTTTAAAATTTTATCTCTAGTTTAATAAGATTTCTCCCTTTCTGCTATTTTTCTTTGGCGGTGGCAGCTCTATTAATTTAATAACACAGCAGAGATGGCCAAGCAAATGGAAGATGCTTGTTATGAATTACTGTTATCATGATTATTGCTTAATATTGATGGTGTTCTGGGACCGGAGACCTTGGTCAGATCAGAATTGATAATGGTGAAGACTGCGACAGAAATCCAGCTCCCTGCCTAAAAGAGATTTCACTGCAAAATGCAACAAAAAAGGGGCTTAGACAAGACGGCAGTTTGGAATCAGAAGCTGGCAAAGGGCTTTGGGGCACTTGCATGGGTTTTTAATGAGAAAGAGATGATCTAAGAAGAAATAAGAGATTTATTTGTGATTTTTTTTTTTTTGGTTGAAAATATCCTTCTTTGCTTAAGGAAAAGGCCATGTGCGATGCTTAACAGTTGAATAGGGTTTCGTCCAAGAAATATCCACATCACCGGCTTTTCCTTCTGGCAGAACGTGTGGCAGTGACCACATTTTAATCAGCAGAGGAGGTCAAAAAGGGGAAATATTTTTATCACAGGCTTTTAGAAAACAAACAAAAAAAAAAGTAGAAGACCTGCAGCTCTATGCTAAACAATTTATTTTTTCCTACTTTTGTTTGAGATTTCTTCCTTCGAGCTTGTTTCTTCCACCCTTTTGTCAGCACCAGTGTGAAGGCAACTGGTTGTGGCTATTTGTGCATTTGTTTACTCCTTTACTTCCTTGCTTTAAGTATTGATGGGTTTACTTTCTGTAAATTTTTAGATTTGTAAAAAATTTTTAGTTGAATATTACTAATTAGCAAATCTGAAGCGCATAAATAGCTAGATTTAGCTAATTAAAACTAATTAAAATCTAATAGATTTATCTAATTAAAACTTTATATAACTTTATTTCTTCTTCCTGTTTTCAAATACAGAGAAAAGTGAATAAATAATGGTGACTAAATGTAGAAGCAGAATTCCTTTGGTCATATTTAGCAGTGAGTTAATCCAGGCTTGTAGTTCCACTTCGATGGGTAGGGATTGCTTCTAGGATAAGGTTTTCGTAGGATATTTAAGGGTCTGAGAATATGACTTTCCCCAGGAGAATGTTACTGGTTAAGAGTCATGTAATGAATCTGGGGTTTTTTGTAATTTCTTTCGGGTGTGTGTGTTTGTATGTATAAATAAAAAAACCTTCCTGGTCATCATGCCAGATTGCAGAATCATTCCGCAATGTGCTGGTTATGTGATTTTGAAAATAACTGTAGATAAATGGCAGGAAGGGTTATCTTAACGATTAGTTCACATCAATAAAATACAGGGTTTTGTTATCAAATTGAACAGAGGATGACGTGGCTTAAGCTAGTGATATGTGGGGATCATAGACTTGAATTCTATATTTGCAGCACTTTGCTGAATATTATCCATAGCTGAATATTATCCGTAGCTCTTTTTTGTCCTCAAACTTCTTAACGTTTTGTAATGGAGAAGAATGCCTAAGGTGATGAGTGCTGGAGAAGATCTTAGGTCCTTCGGAGCTAGCTATCCTTTTTAAAAATCAATTTTTCTGTTGTTTTTCCATCCTGTTTCTAAATTATTTTTTACAAAGGACTTAGGCACTTGCAGTTAGGCATCTGGCTGCCTGCTCTCATAGGCACTCACCTATGGGACATTTTACCTTAACCCATAATTGCCCATCTCTGGCCAGAGAGGTTCTGCTGATGGGACTGAAGGGAAACAAATGTCTTGTCAAGAGCTTTACATCATCTGCACGTAGGTCTGCCACTCCACTGGAAAATGTTTAGCGGTCTCCAAATTAAAGTTATCACCCAACTACCATCTCTTTGGCAGTCTGTGGAATAAATCTTTCCCCATTTCCAAGTTGTCAAAGTAAAATGTTGTTAAGTTTCTCTTCCTCTCCCTCTGATTTTGGTCCCCACATTCATTTCTGCTGTTGAGAAGGATGCCGACACGAGGAGACATGCCTTGGGATGCTCTGTGACAGACGTGAGCCATGCAGGAGCCAGATGTTGCCACTGCAAAATTTTTTTTTTTTTTTTTTTTTTTTAATTTCTTGGCATCTGGGTCTGGAGGCTGCTTTGTACTGACAGCAAGTGATAGACTCCAGCACAGCCAGAGAGATCAACCATCCTGTCAGCCTGCATTTAGCTCAGCTGCTTAAAACCACTCTGCTACTAAATGTACATTAAAAAGTGCTATAAATGCATCCTCAGCCTTCGGAGGAATTGTTGCTGAGCTGTACATCAACCCCGTGTAGTGCCGCGGGCTCGCTGGAGGATGAGGATGGATTGGGCCCTTTATGATAAAGCAATATCAAGAGAGAATGTTGCTTTTAAGGTTGGACAGGCTGTTTGAAGTAGGTGCGATATATTCTGTTTTAGCATCTTTTATCACATGTGAAACATTTGGTTGGTGTGCGAAGTATTTTTCCCTTGAATGAGCTTTATCTATAATGCTTAGACTTGACATTAGGAAGCATTTCTTCACTCAGAGGGTGGTCAGACCCTGGAACAGGCTTCCTAGAGAGGTCATTGATGCCCCAAGTCTGTCTGTGTTTAAGAGGCATTTGGACAAGGTCCTTGATTAGGGTTGGGAGGGATCTTAAAGGTCATCAAGTTCCAACCCCCTGCCATGGGCAGGGACACCTCCCACTAGGTCAGGATGGTCAACATGCTTTAACTTGTGGTCAGGCAGTTTGACTAGATGATTGTTATAGGTCCCTTCCAAATGAAAATATTCTAATTCTATTCCTATTCTAATTCTATTCCTATTCTGATTCTGTTTCCATTCTAATTCTATTTCTATTCAATTCTATTTCTGTTCTATTTCTGTTCTATAATTATCCCTTATCTTGCCAATGAATTTTAAAACTGCCTAAGAAAGCAGCGAGGCGTGCAACGATCTGGCCCAGGATAGAGGAGCTGTCTCCCATCCCACTGATGGGGAGCCCCTCTCTGCCTCCCCTTTGGCCTCGTTGGCGAGGTTCACAAAGCACTGATCCATCCCTCAGCTCTGGCCATGTTGGGTGCTGAGTGCCTTACACAGCCTCAGACTTGCCAGGAGCAGAGCCCATTCCAGACCTGAAGCACAGCAGTTGTCCAGCCTGCTGGCAGGAGCAGTGGTCCCATTTTACAGACAGAAAGACTGAGACCTGAGAATTTTTTTCAAGGTGAGACATATTAACAAAATTACTGATAGTTGAGACACAGGTAATGAAACAGTCCTGCTGGTGGTAGAGTCCCTTTGGGAAAGAATTGAGTTAATGGAGGTGGTAGGTTATGCTGTCAAACAAATTACATCTTCAGTACCGTTCACCAAAAAACACCTTCCAGCAGGGGAGGTGAGTCGATAAGTGTGAAGGACCCAGGAGAGCTCAGCAGCAATGACAGCTGGGGAAAAAGTTGAAGCGCTTGCCTGGGTTAACCCCGTGCACAAAGCTGCCCTGGGATATTTCTGTCTGGCATTTCATGGCAAGGATGGGGGAAGTTAAGCTGGATTTTAACATGGTATTTGGAAAGTGTGAAAAGCATAGTATTGTATTTAATTAGCTAATGTTTGTAGAGCGCTGTGGAGACTGGAACTCTCAGATATACATAAATATCGTGGCTGTAGGAGAAGATGGGCTGTGAACTGTAGATTGAGATTGGATTGCTTGTAAAGGAGTTGATATCGAAAAAATAGTTTAAAAGAACCAAAAAGTAAAATCAAAGTGACTGTCGTCGCTGTTTAGAGATGTGTCCTCTAGGAACAATCTATGTAACCTTTTGATATATTACTTATGGAGAAGACCAGAGAGAAAGAGCTCTTTAACCTTTAAATCTATTACTTATAAGGGAAGGATAGAAACAAGCATCGAGCTTAACCTTTAAAAGGAGGAAAATTGCTGAAAAGCTTGTAAATCGATACCTTCTGTTTCTCACTTTTAATTATAAACAGAATTTCTGAGACCAAAAAGTGCTTGTGGGTTGTTCTCTTGGAAAATATCCCTTGAACTAAACCTGCAATCGAGAGTGCATTGTAATTGTGTGCATGGCACAGTGCAAAGAGCTGTTTATCTGGACCAGTACAATAATTTTTTGTTGCGCTTCAAGGGTATCGTCCACGTCCAACGCCTTGCTGCTGAGTACATAGGAAGTCTCATAGGTTATAGTGTCAAAACCGGACGGATTCATTATATTATGGGACTTGATTAAACCTTGTTCAAGGTGATGAATGCTCTGGCCACCTTTCCTTTTAAGATAAATTTAGAGATACTATTAAGCCACTTAATGCTCCCAGGCACCATGCGGAGCAGGAGCTCTGGGCAGTTATTTCTTAATGATAAAGACTCGGGAGCTTCTCACCAGTGTAGCACAAGAGGTTTACCCGGAGACCAATAAAGCAAATTAATGAGCTATGACACTGATTAGCAGAGCTTATATGTTCCTGAGTATCTCAGAGAGAAACGATAAAAAGACTTGGGGAAGGAGAAAGGCAAGGTCAGGAGGTGTGGGCAGGAGAGCAGATGGCATGTGTGGCTCTGCCCCTCTTCCTAGCATCTCCGACCCAAAGCCAAGAGGAAGGAGATGATGAGTGAAGTGCTGGGATTTTATTTTTTCAGGCTCAGTACAACCCAATTTCTGCATGTCTTTGTAAATAAACAAAGCTACCAGGTTGAAGTTCCAATATCCCTTGTAGCGTGAGCAGTGTGGAAAGCTTTTGAGTCAAACTTTGCAGGTTGTGAAGGGATATAAGCAGTAGCAAAAATATTCATCCAACTGACCCTGGGAAGTGCTTGGAGCTGCTCTACCTAGAAGCTTGATATTAGCGGGGAAAAAAATATTAAAATTGGCAACTAGCATGCCTTCAGGTGATTCTCCCTGTCTACAGTGGTGGGCTGTACCACGGGGCAGCCAGAGGCATCCAGGTAAAACCAGCAGTTTGACAGCGTCTGGTGTTTCCCTCACCAGATGTCCACCCAGCCATCCTTTTTTCCAGAATTATTTTGGTATTTCTTTACACGTCCTCATGTGCAACTTTTGAATCTTTTCCTGGGAGAAGACTGTTTTGACACAGTCCATATTTACTAGAAGTGCACAGTATCTTTATACTGCATTTCATATTTTTGTGTTTTAATGTTACATCTGTGGATTAGATATAGTTAAGAGTCATGGTATCAAGAAAGCACTAAGTACTAAAAAGCAAGCAAGCAAACAAATATACCCCGAAAAATAGATTTTACTTCTAGATTATGAGTTAAAAACAAGTTCCAGGATGTTAAAAAAAAAAACAACCCAAAAGAGTTATTTTCCTGGATCACAAAAGTGTCATTTGTTCTTGGTTTTCGTGGGGTTTTGTTTTGGTTTGGTTTGGGTTTTTTGTTATTCTTGAGCATGGTTTGGTAAGGGACTGAGGACGGCTATTTGCAGTGCTCCATGCAGTTGTACCTAAAGTTAATGCAGCTCATCTGGTTACAAACTCTCCCTTTGACATCTGACGTACACACAGTAATGCTTTCGGACAGAGTAGATTTGGGGTTTTGCATGCAATGTGTACAGCAGAATTTTTTGATCATGAGGCTGCTAATACTAACGAGAGGTTAAAAGTTTGTCTTGGGTTCAGGATGATCCAAAAAAGTGTTGTATGTGTGTGACTTCATGACACATTCAGACTGCACGTCCCTATTCTAGAGAGGCATTATATTTATACTTACGCTAAGGAAAATCTTTTATAGCAGCTTTCTTGATCCTTCTCATTTCCTTGCATCTTTCTGCCTACTCTCAGTATTTTTTAATGTGAATAACTGTTACAGCTCCTATGACAGTTGAGAAAGAAGCTTTTTGCAACAGTCCCTCTGTGTGGGTAAAGAATTGGTTGGCTGGTCGCAGCCAAAGGGTTGTGGTCAATGGCTCTATGTCTGGATGGAGGCCGGTCACCAATGGTTTCCCTCAAGGGTCTTTCTTGGGACCAGTGCTCTTCAACATCTTTATCAAGGGCATAGATGAGGGAATCGAGTGCATGCTCAGCAAATTTGCAGACACCGGATGACACCAAGCTGAATGATGCAGTCGATACAACAGAGGGAAGGGATGCCATCCAGAGGGACCTGGACAGGATGGAGAGGTGGGCCCATGAGAACCTCCTGAGGTTCAGCAAGGCCAAGTGTAAGGTGTTGCACTTGGGCTGGGGCAATCCCAGGTACTCATATAGACTGGGAGAAGACCTCCTTGAGAGCAGCCCTCAACATCTGGACTCACTGGTCTGCCAGTGTTTAGTGCCAGCATCCCCAGGCTGGATGCTCGGTCTTCCTTTCTCCTTTTCCTCTTCCTGCCTTTCAAACCTGCCTGGGACTTGAGGCGAGGCTGGAGAAGGGCTCTGGCAGTGACAGCGATGCTCACTGCACCATCCCTATGTCTCACGAACAGGCAAGTGATGCTGGAGATTTGAGTCTTGCCAGTGTGATTGCTCTGTTTCTTCTTCAGCTTTGGAGTTAGCCTGACATTTGCAGCTATGGGTGCACGTACTGGAGCATCCTTTAGAAGTGTTGAGCCCTTTGTGAGGTGCTGGACCCAGGACAGGTGCACAACCAGCCCTGCCCTGTCTGAGGTGCTTCTTCTGGGCGCAAGAGTGGGTGGAAAAGCCAGTTGGACAAGGCTCTTGGGCAGGCTGGTAAGATTCCCTGGGGCAGGAGCATGGCAAGCAGTTGCTGCGAAGGAGATGAGCAAGTAAGATCTTGTCCAGTTTCCAGTTTTGCAAAAAGAAGATCCAGAGAGACAGGGTGAGTCACCGTGCTAGCAACTTGGGAGAGCTGCAGTTGATGGGATGATCCTATGGGCCTTCAACTCAAAGAGCCCCAAAGAAGAAAAAAAAATGTGCAGGACAAAAAAAGAAATGAAAAAGGAAAAACCCTATTGAGCCTGCTCTCAACATCAGCAAGTATTCGAAATCTTCATAACATGCCAAATAAGCTGCCTGAAGTAGGTCTCCCCCCTCCTCAGAACCCAATGGAGCCCCAAGCCAGCCTGGGGATAGAACCAACAAGCAAGCTAGAAACATGATATAGGAACGTCACGTGGGCTAGCACCTGCCCTGGAGCCAGGAAGCGATTCCGAACTTGTTCATGTGAGCTAAAACCAGCAAGTGACCTGAAACAGAACTGACAAGCTGTGACAAGAAGTGATCTAGAACTTTCAAGAGAGCTAGAACATGATTTAGAATGTAGTCTAGAACCTGATCTAGAACTTTCAAGCAAGCTAGAACCTGATCTAGAACCATCTCCCTGCCAAAAACCCAACTCCACAATTCATGCCTACACCAACTGTACCAGCACCACCACAGCTCTACCAACAACTGACCTTAAAGGCCTCACTTCCTGTCAAAGGCCCTGAGAAGGGAAGGCCTTGGGATGTCTCAGACATCTCGGTTGTAAAAAAGGCAACAGGCAATCGTCCTATATCTTTCTGATAAGAAGAAGCCAAGAACGCAACAAAGGCTTTACTCCCCTCACTAAACAAGGACAAATTCTTGCTTCACAAGGTTGTCACCCCCAGCTTGTAGGTGCCAACAAGGTGTTCAAGAAACGTGTAGATGTGGTGCTTCGGGACATGGGTTAGTGGGTTGGGTGGTGTTGGGTTGATGGTTGGACTTGATGGTCCTTGAGGTCTTTTCCAACCTCAATGATTCTATGATTCTATGTGCTTGGCCATCAGGGGCTCAATCCGAAGTGAGAAGAGGGAGGGTGTTTAATGCACATTGAAGTGGGAAGGCTGTCTGCTTTGGGGTTCTATTGGGGGAAACCAATATTTTTGGCCTGCAATATTTCCTCAATGGTCTTCTAAGGTCCCTTCCAACCCAAACCATTAGATGATTCTGAGTTCTTGTCATTGTAAAAACCACCAAGTTCACTCAGCTGGTTACTGCTTGGGCTGGAAATAAGGAGCAGAAAAAATACCTTAGAAAACTGCTGGGACAGTGAAGAGCTTTCCTGGTACTATGGCCACCCTTCTGTCTGTCCCATGGCGACGTGTCTGTCTCGTGCTCTTCCAGGAGCATGCAGTTGTCGGCTCCAGCTCTGCTCTGTATGCATGCGTAGAAGGATTTAGATTCTCCCAAAGAAAACCTTCACTTTGTGAGGGTGTTTGTGTTGTCAGAAGTTCCTCAAAACCCATCAGCAGGGTGGCACAGATGCTGCCACCCCTGCTGGGAGACACGTTTGGATGCTGCATGTCATTCAGTTGTTGTAGTATTGACTTTTGCTCCCTGAAGAGATCCTTATCCTTTTGCAATTAGACAGTTAGACTGACAAACTAATTTATAATCATCACAACCAAAGCAGTGCACATCTTTTCCTAAATATATTTCTCCCTAATTTGATATGTTGTGGTAAACAGTTTATTCATCTATAAATACGTTCCTTGAAAATTGCTGGCATAACATGAGTCCTGATAAGCACAATATTGTTTTTAACATCAGAAAAGTGACTGAACTTAGATTTGCCTCTCTTCCCGGCAAAAAAAAATTAAAACTAATATAAAGAAGTGATGCTTTTAGTTGAGAACTGGGAGCTGGTAGGTCTGGGTTTTAATCCCAGCTAGTTTAGGAGGAAAGGTTTAATTCTTGGTTCCATCTGTCTGTGGCAGCGCCCTACTTTCTCTCTCCAAAATTTGGAGCTTGATGAAGTCATCTTGCATTTGGAAGTTATGTAAGCATCTGCAAAATATTTTTGTCAGGGTTAGTTCTGTGACCCCTGTTACAATTTGTCCTTGAATTAGGGCTTTAAGCGCCTTCCAGAATGGCATCGATCTTCCAAAGTGCCTGTTCTGTCCCAGGGCACAATGTTACTTATATTATTTGCTGTAATTTTGCACATGGCTTGCTCTTCCCGCTGTTCCAGGGCCACAGCATCTGACCGCAGACATTATCTGGTAGAAATTCCAGTGGTCACCATCAAAATTCTTCCATGCTTGCAAACAGAATGCTCGGTGACCTATAGAGCGAATTTCCATCAGCCTATTGCATATAAGGGAATCAAGGAGAAACGTGTTTTTTTCACATTTCCTGAACAATCTGAAAGAAACAACAAACTTTTCCTCATTTGCGAGCAGACAGGAGACAAATTATTCACTGTAAATAATGCACTCATCTCTAATTCTGGTTGGCTCTGATTTAATTTTGCAATACCGACAGATTTTTATTCCACGTTCCTTTCTTTACTTCTCTTTGTTATTTAGTCTTCTGTGCTCTAATGCCTCTCCTGTAATTGTTTTGACTAGGGAACATCTTGCAATTAAAAGAAAAAAAAAAAAAAAAAAAAAAAAAAAAAAGAACAGCAGGGTTGTAAAAGAGACTAACACTGCTACTACAGCTGGAGAGAGAAATAAAACTGGGCATCCTCACTCAGGGAAGGCGAAATGGAAAAAACCCTGGCAGTAAATTAAAGGTTTTTGGGGTTGTGGATTTTAGGTCTGATGGGCTGTGTGAACACTTCGAGATATAACATGAGGCTAGCAGCATCATCCCGGACCCCCGGTCAGTGCCGGCGGCACTCTCGTAGCCTGGGGCTGATTCTACTCATCAAGTTACAACTGGATTTGCTCCTTTATTAAATGAATCTAGGGTGTTGCCCACTTAGGGAGCAAAGGGAAATGAATGAAAGCAGTAAGGTTAATGAACATAAATTGAAATCCCTGGAGGCGTTCAAGAAATGTGTAGATGTGGTGCTTCGGGACATGGGTTAGTGGGTTGGGTGGGCTTGGGTTGACGGTTGGACTTGATGATCCTTGAGGTCTTTTCCAACCTTAATGATTCTAGGATTCTAAAAAGCATTGAACCCCCATATGGATGCTCTCAGTCGGATGTAAAGTTGTGATTTCAGTGAAACATGAGCCTCCTCGAAACACCGGCAAGCGAAGGCCAATTTATTTCTGAAGGAGGGCATCCACACCAAAGTTTTGCTCTTTAATTTACAAGTGATAACTTCACTCTTTAAAATAGTTCCTTTGACTTTCTTCTGTAGTCAAGCCATAGAAAGGCAGCCTGTTGTTGCTAAAGTGGTCTCCCCTTCCATAAAGAAATTTTCATCTTCCCAGAATGGCAGAATGATGATGTTTTGATTATGATGTTCAGACCCATGGAGTAGGACCCAGCTTCACGCAGCTCTTTAGCACTGGATGTCAGCAGAGCTGGAGAGCCTGGCGCTTTCCCAGCATCCCAGATATTATTCTCTGCTCGGTCATACACGGGTTCAATCAATGGCTGTGAACAAATAAACATAGCAAGACATTATTGACAATATTTCAGCTGTAAGACAGATCTCCTTGAGCTGGTGTATCCCCATGTCCCTAAACACCTCTTCTGCACATTGCCTTTCAGCATCCAGCCAGGGTTAACTTGCACTGCCTTCATGTGCTGCTTTTATATTTGGCCCTGTGGGGTTTTTTTAAAGGGGAAAGCTATAACATGCAAATTAATGTAATTTTTTTATAATCACATATATTTATGTAGATTTCTTTGGATAAAGTCCAGCGAGTAAAATTCATGGCCTTGAATGACCTTATTTAAAAAAAGAAAAGAAAAAAAAATGCAGTCTCTTGTGCACTGTGACTGGTTTGTGTGAGAAATTACTGTAATCTTCTCAAATTGTTATTCCTAGGAAGCATTCATAAGGTGAAAAAGGGGAGATTTAGACGAGATACTGGGAAGAAATATTTTCCTGTGAGGGGGTGAGGCAGTGGCCCAGGGTGCCCAGAGAAGCTGTGGATGCCCCATCCCTGGAGGGGTTCAAGGCCAGGCTGGATGAGGCTTTGGGCAACCTGGGCTAGTGGGAGGTGTCCCTGCCCATGGCAGAGGGTGGCACTGGGTGGGCTTTAAGGTCCTTCCAACCCAAACCATTCTGCAACGTGTGGATGATTGCTGTGGTGCATCTGGAAGGCAGCTGTTCGTCATGGGTGCACTCACGGTTTCTCTAGGCACATAGCAAACGTGGCAAAATTGGCATGATTTGCCACTTTATTTCCGAAGGGATGGCTGGAATATAAAAGTGGAAAACCAGAATGGTTGTTCTGTGTGGGACTGTACGGGAAGCGAGGGTAGAGATGCTGTCGAAGTGGATTCTTGAGGTTACAGTATGACTTCTGGTGGATGATGATGTGCAAAAATGTGAACAACAGGAGAGATTTTCCGCAGTATCAAACACCTCTCCTCTTCAGGCATGTTTATGTGTGTATTGGAGCGAGGTGATGGTTTGAAGTGCAAAGGAGAGAAGCTGTGCTGGTAGAACACCCTGGCTTGGTGGGGAAAAAAATACCCGAGTAGTAACAGTTAACTTTCATACAGTGTTTTTCATCTTCAAAGTGCTTAACAAATAGGAGCTAATTAATCCCCGCAGTTGTCTCATGGGATGTTAGCATGGTTGCATGCATGGGAAGTGATTAGCTTTGGAAAAGTGCTGCCTCAGCACCGAACAGCTTAAGCAGGATGATGCTATGTGCTGCTGCCCAGGTGGTGGCTAACAGCTGCTGTCCTGCTGCTGGTCTCAGAGGGATGATTTTTGAGGAGGAGCGTGAAAAACTTTTTGATGCCCAATCACCCATTTTCCCATGGACGCCTGCTCCGTGCTAGGCACAAAGCATGTCATCGGGGTTTGGAAACCTCCATGCCCATGTTTGCCCATGACCATCGACTATCATCCTTTGCTCAGTCATGCCCCAACATGAGTAAAGAAATGGAGCCAGAGCGATGTGATAATACCTAAAAAAGTCAAGTCCTCCATCCCTGATGCGATGGCTTAGGCTTTCCTCCTGCTGCTGCATCTCTTTGAGGTGTATTAATGTCGGGGTGGATTACGGGTTGTCTCCACATCTTGCAAGGAGGTGGTTGATCCCTTTGAGTTTCCTTGCACATGAAGAGCAGGAACCATTGCAGAGTCTGACCCTGTGGTCAGGAGCTGGTTTTGTTCCTGCCCTTGGGCTGGTCAGTCTTTCAGATGTGACCACAGTAGTGTCCTTCTCCATTTTCTGGTGGCCAGTTTGGGCTGGGAGCTCTTTTTCAAGTATTGAGTAAATGGCTACATCAATAGAAGTGGGAGTTTGAATAAATAAAGGTCTCCAGTGCAGCTAAAACTGGATGAAAAATTGTTAAAGAATTGCATAATAAGCATCATAAAGCACCCCAAAGTCGTGGAGCTTAATCCTTCCCAGTCAAATGGAAGAAGGGGATGATACCATCCTTCCCACAGGAGTGGGAAATAAACTCATAAACAGACATATAAATTAAATTCATTAGGGTTTGCAAAGTGCTCACTCTATAGGAATCCCAGGAGGAATTTTCTCAAGCTGGTTCAGAGCAGAGATCAGGTATCAATACATTCAGTGGGGCTGAAATCTCATGGGGAAAAAAAAAATAAAAAAATTACACGTGTATATCGGTGTGGCTGTAATTCCCACGAGATTTAAAAATGTGTTGGGTTGTTTTTGAAGATTTCCAGATTGGCAAAAATTTTGGATGGCTTTCCGTCCAGCATGGATGGAGTTGAGTGGGAAAAGCAAAGGTACATCCCCTGTACAAAGGCAACCTCCTGCAACGTTTCCAGGTGCTGCTCACAGGGTCTGCAGAAAAAACCTCTCATATCTGAATATATATATATTTAACTAGAACAAAGTGACATTTTCCATACTTTAGTCTTAGAAGCAGTTGAAATTTCCTGCAGCAGTTGAGCCTGAGGCAGTTATCTTCTCAGTAATGAAGGTTATTCAGTCCTACGGGTTTCACCTGCTTCAAAATTCGCTCTTGCAGAGGTCTCACTGCCTTGTCTAAGGGAGTCGCTGCTCCTCCAATTATTTCATCATCAAACAGATTTCTTTTGATCTGAAAAGTTCCATTCTTCTGCTTGCTGTCTGTTTCTTTCCCTTCCATTTGAACATCGCTGCTCCCCTCCGTGATCCTGGCACAAACTTTGGCAAGCCTCATGCATATTCATGGGTTTATTTTCAGCACGGATGTTCTGCAGCTCCCCTTACGTGGTAATTATACTCAGCATCGCGCTAGAAGTTCTCAGAAGTTTCCAGCTGTTTAAAAACCTCGTCAGAGCTCCTGTGTGCCGCAGTGGAGTGCAGAGCCTCAAGATGCTCTCAGGGTTGTAAAAAAGAATCAAAACATCCTTGCTCTGAAGAACCAACATAGTGTCACTTGTTTTGTTATTTGTTGTAAAGAGGAACAGAACCCAAACCAGAGTGAGAGCACAGCAAAAAATAAAAAATAAAAAAAATAAAATAAAATAAGTTTACCAGAGCAGCTGCTGTGCTGAAAAAATATATTAGGAAAATGTTATTTTCTAAGTTATTGGCTGGAGCTATCTGTGCTTCCCAGGTAAAGATTAACACTGCCTGCAAATGAATCAGCGTGCTGTGTCTTTCGTTCCTATTTATTTTTTTTTGAGATGGGATTGCTGTGACAGAGCGTGCTGGAGGCAGCAAAAGGATGCTTCATTTTCCACCCCGTGCTACTCTGCAGGGGCTGGGGATACCCCCGGGCACGGAGGGACCCCTCGCTGCAGCTGATGGTGCCAGGCATCTTTTGAGCTTAATAAGTTTTTAGAATTTATTGAGAATCAGGATTAATTGCAGGAAGAAATTCTCTTGGCTGCTGGGAGAATGTTTTCTTTCAGACACGAGAGAATTAAGTTGGCTCAGCCAGCTATGGGGACCTGTGACCCCCAGGCTGCTCAGTAGCTGATAGATAAGTTCGGTATTTTCTTCCTTTAGGTCTCCAAAGTCCTCCCAGGATACTGGGAAAGCTTCCCTGGCTGCAGAGAAACACCACGGATCCAAGGATGCTCAGAGAAAGGGCTTTTTAGAAAAACCTGACATATCTCTTCCTTTGAATTATAAAATCTGGGGTTTTTTGGTTTTTTTTGGTTTGTTTTTTTTTTTTTTTTTTAAATGCAAAACCTGATGCAACCTGTTGGCTGGTTGTCGTTTCCCCCCTGTGCTTTGCCCCCAGGAGGCTGGGTACCAGAATCCCTGCAAGGGATGCTCTGTGATGCCAGCCTGGTACTGGGGAGCTGTGTTTATAAAAGCAGCCCTGGGTTATTCTTTTTTCAGTTTCTCATTTCCTATTTATTTTGAAAGATGTTATCTAAGCCTCTTATTGAATTTATTGCTAATTAAATTTTTTAAAAAAGTCAAACTGTATTAATACAGCCAAATTCAATGAAGACTGACAGGCGTGTTGCTTCTGAGGAGCTGATTTAATCACACCAGCAAGCAATTTGCCCGGTGTAGAGTTGGTTAGCTGCTGTTATTCAGCAGAGAATACCTTTGAAAAAATGTTCATTAATTTCCTTTGATTGAGCTCAATAGTTTATGACTTTTTTTAATTTTTTTTTTTTTTTTTTTTTTTTTTTTTTGCATCCAGACTGTGGAAGTTGGGGTGGTTTGATTGACTTCTAGTTAAGAAACTATTTGAGATAAGGAAATAAACTCGTGGAGAAATAGAAGTAGAAAATCAATCGTATTTTGTTTGGAGGAAGTTCCATTCAAAACTGAATTTTGCACATCTCCCTGCTCCCCAAACTTCTATAGATCTGGGATTAAACATACCCTGTTTGTGATGGTTGGACGGGAGGGTCCATGAGGAGCCAGTGTACTGCAGGGAGAGGGCGGCACAGCACAAATATATATTCCTGGCACTAACCCGTGTGCTATACCACTTGCAAATTTTTCCTTTTTTTTCCTATTCATATCAGGAGATGAAGCATATGGAGCAAGCTCAGCCTAAATGATGCGTCCTTTCAAATAACTGTACGTGTACTGCCGCTTGAGTGTTTATTACGAGCAGCTATTTCTTCACTCGTTAGGAAAAGGCTCCACCGAAACACAATAAAATGAGCCATCGGAAATTTGGGAATGGCTTGTCATCAAAGTTTACTGAGTCAAAATCTGGCTGGCTGATCAAATAAACACAGAAGTAATTCATTCCGGGGCTCGGTCTGAGCACTCGTGGTTGGAGATGTGAGATAATTCGGGTGTCTGTCTTCCTTTGATTTCCGATGGCTTGTAATGAGTCATAAGAGTTCTGCAGCATTGGCAGAGTTTTTTAATTGGATTTTATTTTTATTGTATTATTTAGTATACAAAAAAAAAAAAAAGATAGAGACAGCAAGTGCTTGCGCTTCCCTCATTTTCTTTGGCATTTCTTTACATCATATTTTGATTGCCTTTTGTGCAGAGATACATGCTGGCAATATGTTCTTTTATCACCCCCCAAATATATTGGCCTGGTGCCATTTATAAAAGAAAATTTCCCCTCCGCAGTTTGACAGTAGAGTTGTACGGATTTATATGGTTTTTGACATATCCCGTAATTATTTTTTTATTACTATAAAAGGGAATGCATGCAAAATTTAAAAAAAAAAAATTGTGAAATTCCTCCTTCCTTCAGGATGGGAATATCATCGTTAGAGGCACTTAGGAGTGTTTGGTACCATTTACCCTGAGTGTTCTCTTTTGTCTCCAGCTCCTTACACGTAATTTAATTGCTTAGAAGAACATATGATGAAAGGTCGTGAGATATGCCAAATGGTTTTGCTTTCTTGTCCGTCTCATCAGCGATGAATAGGAAATAGTATGGTAATATAGGAGAAAATTATTTTAGAAATTGCCTTGAATGCTGGCAATCCTTTTCTCTTGCAAACACTGAACAAACACTCTTGAGATGTGGGTACCGCGCTGTTAAGCAGGGCATTGCCCATGTCACGCACATCTTTCCGAGGTTGGACGGGCGTGTTTGTTGATCTGAGTTTTCATTTCTCAACATCTGGGGTGCTCATAGAAGCAGACAAAGTTGTTTTGGTGATCAAAGCTGTTGGGGAGGGATGGATGGACGCAGAGATGTAATGTGTCATTGATGTCAACAGCTCTGAATGGGTAAGACAGTTGAAACCCGTCTTGTTTTCCCTAAAGCTAGTGGATGTACAAAGCAAATATCTGCTGTCAAAATCTTCAGTGCCACCAGAAGCACCCGCTGCTGCAGGCAGGGCTCTTGCTGCCTACCCAGGGCTCCTCCTTTGGGTCGCAGGAGGATTCATCAGCATGTCTGAATGATAGCAGAGGATGGCTGCATACTTCATAAATTGTAATGGAAATGGTTTCATATACCCTTCTTCAAAAATACTTGTTGCATCTTGGAAAAGAGAATGATCAGGGAAGCATCTTGGACATAATTACTTGGGTAGTGGCTGCATCCATCCAAGCTGCAAAGAAGATACGCTGGGTTCAGAAAGCTCTGGATTCATGGATTCAGATTATTTGCAGGAGCAAATTTCATTAGGCTGCAGCATCCAGGCTGATGGGGATGTCTGGACACATGGATTTCTGAGGGAAAATGAGCTGCAAGTGTGCGTAAAAGTGGGAGCTGTCTGCTTTATTTCCTAGTTTTGCTTTTTCATGTGTTCCTTCCAGCTGAAAGGAAAGAATCCTGGAAGGCTGTTTGTAAAAATTCTGTTAAAACTGCTTTTTTTTTTTTTTATTTTTTTCCCTGGAAACTTAATTAAGGGAATAAAAAAGGTCCAATCCTAGGAGACCGATTGCTGCTCCAAGGTTGGAGGTGGCCTCAGATGCCTTCTGCACACCCCAGCGCTTCCTCAGTGCTTGGCGATAGAAATGGCCGATACAAAATAAAACTGGAAAGTGCAATACCCGCATAGAAAAGAAAATCAGAAGAACTTCCAATTTACTGGCTGCGTTGACTTGTCCCATGGCTCCAGTTCTCTGACGGAGCTCCTTGGGAGAGTGTTTCCTAAAGTCACTATAAAGATGGTTGAAATATCGAAGCAATAATGAGTGGTTGCATTAAATAAGTGTCTCTTGGCTTGTAGCAACATACAAACCAACAGTCAAGTGGAAATTAGAACTCTGAAGCTTGCAATTACTCTGTTTTTACTATGCTGCTTTTTCACAATTAAATTTCAATGCTTCTCATCACATTTTAAGCTGAGCTCTGAGCCTGGGGGGTTTGCAGTGTGGCCACAGCACATGGTTACACGTGCACAACCATCTGATGAGGTGGTTTTACTCACCAAAAGTGGATAATTCTTGAAAAGTAGATCTGTATTCACAGGGACTTGTCCTTTGCTGGTTTATATGTCATTTTTTCTCTAATTTATAAACTAAGCAAGTTTAGGAGAGTTTAGTGTTTCGAGGAATGTTCATATATCACACAGAACGAAGAGATGCCGAAATGCAGCTGAGGATTGTGAGGTGAGCCGAGTTCCTTCGTAGGGCTTCTGTTTGCTCCCATTCAGACTAAAGCTGGGAGGTTCCTATGGTATTTTTGGGTAATATTTGGCTTGGTAATTTAAGTGTTATTTCTCTCTTATGTATATTTGTCCCTTCAGTCAGGCACTACCAGCCTCTGATGATGACGTGTCTTGTCTTTGATAAGAGAGATTGGTAGAATCTGGACGAAGACTTTGAGATATCAGACAACAAGTTAAAGTATAAAAGCAAGAAGTGAGTCGAAAATTGGTGCAAAGACAGAAGAAATTGTAGATTAGTGCAAAACAACCTTCTCTACCCAGAATGGGCTGGTCAATGCGATGGCCGTGGTTGCCCGCTTTGCGTCATGTCTGCCTTGGCTTCCTCTTGGATGGACAAATGTTTAGGAGGATGGGGTGACTGTATCTCATTGGTGGCACAGGGAGGTCCCTCCAGGCACAGTCACAGCTCTGCCTGCCCTCTCCTCCGTGGGTAATATCCCAACACCACTAACTCCGTATTGATTTTGCATTCAAGAGGAGAACTGTAATTACGGAGTGTTTCCACGCAGAAGTACGGGTCTTCTGTCTACTCTCATAAGCTGCATTTTGCATGGTTTATGTCTCTATTCCAGGCCAGCTCTTCGACCAGGTTCTGTGCCTGTGATTAAAAATTATAGCTTTGTTCTGCTGGTACAGTAGAAAACACCGAGTAACAATATTCTCTCATTCACCCTTGGCTGCATGCGTGGCTGTAAGGAATGGTCCACGTTCCCAGCTCCGAACTGGGGTCACTGGTGACCTGACTCAGCTGCTGCTATTAATTTAAGAAAGATTACGATAGCCACTGCCTTGGACTGGGGTGAAGGAGGCGCGCTCCCTTCCTGCCCGCTTGGTAATAAACTAATTGTCATATGGCTCTGCTTAGAAGCTCAATAATTTTATTGGTTTTTTCAGCACGGACTAGGAGGCCAGAAATGAAGTGACCGCATCTTGCAGTGCAATATGTGCCCAGGACAGTTAACAAAATGGGAACATTCCTCATGCTGGAACGATTGCAAAAGATTGGGCAGCGTCAGTAAAAATGTGGCCGTATTGGTTTATTGTCTTTCATGTGTTTTGCATTTTAATTGGTAGTATTCAAGATAATTTTTCCATTTATATTAGCCTTTAAAAGAAGAAGATTGTAATCTGCGGTAATAAAAAAAATCAGGAATAAACTTGGCAGCGAGGTTTTTATTTGTCATTTTGGGGATGGAGTTATATGCTCATCTGAACCTGGCTGTAACAGAGGAGAAGGGAACGCGCATCCGAGGTTAACTGAGTGCCTGCAGAGGGTTGTTTTGACGGTCGTGGTGAATGAGCAGATAATTTCTGGGTCAAGGTTTCCCCTTCAAAATGACTGAAATGAGAGTTGGAAGGAGTTTTTGTGTCCTCTGGTACCGCTGCTAATGCACTGCTAATCCCAGCAGTCAGCTTTATGGGGGGTTTTTTGGGTGTGTTTTTTTTTTGTCTGTTTATTTTTATTTTTTATTTTCTCCTCCTCTACCTCTCTTCCCCCACTATGTACTGGTGAAACATTTGAGTGCTGGTGTTTTCCCACCACGTTAGCTGGGGGGTTGTTTGAGCATCAGCGTTGAACATCTCAGTGGATGTCCCTATTTGTCTTTCCTGAAACACCCTAAATTTTCCCTTTCTTAATGTTATTCTGCTGCTTCTGGTTATACCCCTGGGTACCATTGTGAGCGATGCCTTGCCGCTGACATTTATAGTTTGTATACATTTTATGGTCTCCTCTTCCCCCAGTACTCATGTGCTGAGTTCCTTGAGGGACAAATTTTCATTAAAATGGGGAAAAAAAAAAAGTTCCATTACTGCATGCAATAACTGCAGTTGCTGTTATTATTACCTGAGTTAATGTAACATATATGTATATATATATATATGTATATATACATGCCCTAGGCATGTGCAAAAACAGGCTCACTGTGCTAGACAACATGACAAAACAACAAAATAACCACCTTTGCCCCAAAATTAAGAGTCGGGGATTGCTGGTGGTTCAGGATTCTTTTCTGCATGGCTGTTTTTTGAGATATTTGCAAATAAGCATGAATTTTAGTCCGGTAATAATTGCTGCCATAGTCATTCTTTCCCTTCTGTTGAATTTACCTCCTTCCCAGCTTTTCCGTATCTTGAATCATACCCAATATTATACACTTTCTTCTGCTGTAGAGCTTAGTAAATAGCATCACCGGTGCTTGAACTTTACATAAAGTCTCCAGGTAGCGAGCAGGTTGGTTGGGGAGGGGATTTTACTGATCCTCTTGCGAAACATGTAGCAATTGAGTCCATCTGGGGTTCTGTAGGCGTGATGGAAGGGAGCAAAGAAGATGAAACATGATGGGGTGTTTGTAGCATTCTGGTGAAAGAAACGATGATTTTGGGGATGGATAAGAAGGGCATCTGTGCTTCCCTGTTGTTGAAGCCAAGCCTCCTCCCAAGTGAAATATAAGTATCATCGTTTGGATTTCTGGTTTCCAAAATCTGGTTTTAAGCTAAACTTCTGGCTTAGACCAAATTCTCCAGTGATGGGGAGGGAACCCCTGAGAACACGTATGAAGGTGATGTTGCCGGATGTGTCTGGGCTTGTCAAACCAATGACACACAAACTGAGACATTTCCATACTTGCTTGGCAATATTTCAAGAGATGATGCTCTAACAGCACCTCTCCTAGAGGTGCTTGAACCTTGAGGAGATTTGTTCTATTTGGAGAAGGCTCCTTTTGTGTTTCAGCCACAGAAATCCTCGTTTCCAAGTGATGAAAACGAGGTACCTGGAGCTGGGGTACCCACCTGAGAAGTGCTATAGCAGCCTTGTTGTTTTGTCCTGACTGAGAGCTCCTGCTGTATCCATAAAAAAATATTTCTTCTTGAACACAGGCAATAAGTGCCTGAAAGGTCTCTAAAGTAAATTTACCCAGGAACAAGATTTATATTAAGAACTATCTGTAGCTTTCTTCAAGGTGGTTACTGGGGGAAAGTGAAAAATGAAATTTTATTTCCTACTTTTTAAAGCTTTGGAACATATAGGCGAAATTCACAGAGTTTGTGTTGAAAAGCATCACACTAAAAATGAGAGATGGATGGATGGATTCCCATGCAGACAGGGTGTCTTGGTGTGACTGGTCTACTCAGGGCAAAGTGTGATGCTGAAATGGAGAGCCGCGAGGCTGCTGGAGCATCCTGCTTGCCTCAAGTGTTATTAGGAAAGAGGTTTTGTTAGAGAGCTCATGGGATAGTCTCAAATTCCTCCTTGGGATTAAATTTTTTCTGCATGGGGAATATTTCTAAAACCATCTAGTTTTTTGTTCAGCCTAATATTTAAGAGACTAAATGGTGGGTTTGGAGGCTCCTAAGGGATGTTCATCTCTAGAAAAAGTAATACAATGGGATTTTTTGGAAGTTAGCCAGTGAAAACTCTTTTCAGATTTTACAAGGCAATGCAGCTGGCCCTGGTGTCTTCTGAAGAAGCTCCAGAGTGTCAAGAATGGGAGTGAAATCACAGGTGTGGAAAAATTCAATTATCCCATGATGTTAGTGTTTGTCTGTTCTGCTGTCCTGTGAAAGCCTTTGTGTATTTTGGACAATATGTCACTTGGAATATTTTTTTTTTTAGTAGCTAAGAAGAAGCACTAGTGGAATGAGGAGGATTTTGCGCCTTGAGTAGTTTATGCTTACATGCAGTCTCAAGTAATCTTACGTCTTCGTCACAGGCTAAAGTTAGAGTTCATTAGAGCAAACCCAAAGCAATTCAGATATTTTGGGGTTTCTATCAAGTCCCTGCACTCCTCGGGGCAGATGGGGCTTGTCGCTGATTTCTTTCATTTTTTTTTCTTCTGTTCAAGGATGATTTGGGGAGAGATGGAGACATATTTAGGAATATTGGGGTGTGATTGCTCTGCAGCTGTAAACACTGAGGGTTTTTCTTTCCTTCCCGTCACATCTCTTCCAGCAGCTGGCTGGATCATAAGGATGCCGTATCTGTTATGCAATGTAAAATTTTTAAAGGAGTTAGGGTAAATGCTAATAATTGTTTAAGTTTTCCCTGCATTTGTCACTATCTTATTATGCGTCCATGCTAGACCAGTCCTTAAAAAAAGAAAAAAACACACAAAATTTTCTTATTAAAAGTAAAAATATTAGGTGCGAAAAATGGTATGATTATATTGTTAAACGCAGTTTAATAGTTTCTGTGCAGTCAAAGTCACGGGGAGGAAGGAGAAGTGTGTTTAAGACTTCAATAAAATGTTAGCTTGGCTAAACTGCATATAATGGATGCTTTAAAAGAGGCATTTAAGGCATAAATAAATTAGCCAGGAAAGAAGGCTTTGTGCTGCAGAATAGAAGGGCTTTGTGATTGTTCTCAGGAACTTAATTTTTGCCTTTCCTTATTCTGTGAGATCTTATCTGGGCGGATTTAATGTTTCACTAGCTGCATTTATTTGATTTTGTAATAAAAAAAAGTCAGCTTACGTATTTTCTGTATAAATAGAAAGAAATATAATTGTTGGAGTAATAATACCCTGCGTGCCTCCAGCTGTGGGGGGCAGCTGGGGTTTTTTTAACTTTTTATCAAACTTTGTCACATTCATCCTCTTCGTCTTGTCCTTTAGGGTTTACACTTACAAAAGTCCCTCCTTGCTTTCTGTAAAATGCAGCAATATTTCTCTGGTCTTGGGACCACAGTGAAATGAGGATGAATGAGCAGGCTGTGGGGATCACCTCGGGGGAAAAAAAAGGGCAATTACCCTTTATGGACTGTTCGTCAAGTAATTTCTACTAGAAATGCATTTTTGGAGACAATATAAAAGAATAGACGCCATTAGTGAAGAGTTGGTCTCAGCAGAAATGTCATCTGCAGGACAGGCTTCAGCTGGGATGGGGAATCGGAAGGAAAAAAATATTCCTGCTTCTCATGTTGATGCTTTGGGGCCATATCCAGTAAGAAGCAGTGGCTGTGGTGTGACTGCAAGGCTAGCTCCAGAAACAGGATGAAAATAGTCAGCAAGCAGAACCAGAACATTTTGTTGGACACCCATGGAATGGAGCTGGTCTCCATCCCCCTTGGTGGTACCCAACGCTCGGAACGTGGGCAGAGGGGGGTTTCCTGCTGCTTTGGGGTTCAGCTGGATGTTGGTGAGGAGGGGATAGGATGTTGCTGGAGCTGGGGCCCAACCTCAGAGTCCAGCGACATTTTCACCTAGTTTGTCTGAAATTCCATTTTAGGTGCCTAGAAGATTGATGGCTTTGTTTCAGTGGTCATAATGTTAAGATAATATAATTAACTCCCAGATGGAGAAAATTATTTGGTACTAGTGTGACCATTGATATTGCTGTTAAGACATCTTCCCTTTGCACGTCTTGACTCAGGCATTGGGGTTTTGCTGTTGGTGATGACCAGTCAAAGCCAAATGAAACCCATCATCTGGGTCAATGAGACACCATTCCTCCTGCAACCCACTATCCCTCCTACACCTTCCTTCTCTCCCATCTGCTCGTGTGGGTGCCCGTGTGGGTGCAGACAAATAGTTATGGAATTTGGCCTGGATCTTGAGGGCAGTCGAGAGCTGTAGGCAGAATTTTTGGTGTGGCAGAGATTAATATATTTGGGGTTTTTCTTTGGGTTTTGGGGTGGTGGGTTTTTTGGGGGGGGGTTTGGGTTTTGTTTTCTTTCAGTGGGTCTGTACGTCTGACTACATGAGATTTCGTTCTTGCAACCCCCAAAACCTGCATGGGTGTCTTGTAATGTTTAAAACCTGATAAAGTGCTAATAAAAACCCTGAGTTGGAAAAAACCCCTTTGCTGTTGGCACAAGAGTGGGAGAGGGGGTGACGTGTCCCTGCTACAGGGTGCCCAGGGATGTGGAGGTCTCACACCCACCACCCACCGGGTGGGAGCGAGGACATCCCAGCACCTCCTGTATCATGGAGCCTTCCTTCCCAGCACTGACCATTGCTCTGGAGGGTCCTATAAGACTGCCAAAATTTTGGAAAATAAAATAAAACTGTTTCCAGTAGATTTATTATTCAGTTTCAGTTCATGCAATCGCTGCTCACGCCATTCTGGGAGGATGGAAGCACCTGAAAAGAGTTGTAAATTGACTCTTGCCTCCTTGAGGTCTTTTTTGCACAGCTGGAGTGGTCAGAAAATTTCTCAGTCTAAATGAAAATCAGGACCTGTGGTTTCTTTCTTTTTCTGTGTAATGACTTTTACAACTTTTTTGGTATAATTATATATAACTTCAGGGGTTTTTTTCTGTTGTTGTCTGTCTTGTTCCTTATTGTTAGTGTGTATATAGCAGTGGAAAACTGTTTCTCGTTAGTTTACGTTGCAGAACCAATGAAAGGGAAGACATAAACTTTTTTAGTATGTTACAAAAACAACCTAGCCTAATGGGACTGGTGTGTAGAGGTGGCTGGAAACAAAAACCTAAGGCCAAAATTGGCTCCATAAAACCAAAGTTTGTACCCTATAGCTGTACTGAAGCTAAAAGGAATGTGCTCCCCTCTTTAAAATCCACAGAACAGTCTCTAGAGAATAAAACAATTATAAACCAGCCTATTTCTGGCCTTAAATTACATGTTATTTGTGGAATCATTCATGCCAGAATTAGCTTTGCTTCAGAATTTCGAGAGTAGCCTTAACTCCCAGAGTGTCCTTTTAATGCATAATTAACTCTTTTCACAAGCTTAATGTTATCTTTCACAGAGAATTTGGAAAGTGTATGATGAAAAGCTGTATTTATGCTCTAGTAATATTCTCCAGAGCTCTTCAGATTATTTTGGTAGGGTTTTTTTTTTATTTTGTTGTTGTTGTTGTTGTTTTTTTTAAACTAGGTGGTAGCAGGACAGAATTACTGTATATATATATTATTTTTTTTTTCCATTCATTGGGGCTGAAGTTGTCATAACAGTGAGTTATTTAAGAAACTCTTCTCTGAGTAGTCTCCACTGAGTAGAGGTGTTCAAGGCCAGGCTGGATGAGGCTTTGAGCAACCTGGGCTAGTGGGAGGTGTCCCTGCCCATGGCAGGGGGTTGGAACTCCATGGTCTTGAAGGTCCCTTCCAACCCAAACCATCCTGTGATTCTGTGATCAATATTATATTATTTTTTTGAACTGTGAAGGCAAATTATGCTGAGTATCTCCTACCTCACCTGGAGGAAGGAGGAGGCTCCATCATCATCTGCAGCAACATTTGAGTTCCCTTCCAACCCTAACCATTCTATTATGCTGTGATTTGAAGCACTTTGATTCAATAAGTCCCTTCTGAACTGTGCGTTAAATGATGTTGGGCTGACTAAATATCTCCAGAACTGCTCCCATCCTTTGTATTGATTTATTAAACTGTTTCCTGTATTTCTGTGTGCACTCTAGCATAGTTACTTCTGATCTTTTTTGTGAATGCTTAGTCTCCTGTGTTCTTTCTCATCTACCTTTTTATTTTCTCCTCAGTCAGGATTTAATTTACATGCAGCAATATTCTTCATCTTGATGCTTTTGTCCAACTTATTTGTTGAAATACAATTCATAGAGAAATCACCAGGACAAAAAAAAAAAAAAAAAAAAAAAAGCATTTCTGTGGAGGAGGGCATATGCTGCACATCCTCGTGTAAATCCTGAGCGTTTCCACAATAAGCGTTGGCACCTTGGACATGCCAGAGGCACAAAAATAAAGACTGTGGGTTTTGGGTGAACGGTGCTGATGGGTCACGTGAGTTTTTTAAAAGAAAACTCATGTGGTATCAGAAAATTTGTTTACCCCAGCCCAGCTCCTGACTGCTCTTGTTGCATCTCTGCTGGTTCATCTGGAGGGTATGAGTGACTTCACCTGCGTGGCAAGACCAAGCTGGGCTCTTGAGTGACATTTCCAATATTTTTTGGACAAGGTTTTATTTTGGCTATTTATCTTCGCATATAGCTTAATTTCCCATCAGATAAAAACAGGGGCAAAATACTTATTTATGATATAATAGTGACAGCCTGGAATTTCTCAGAGGTGACATCTGGTGTCGTTTACTCTGAAATAACCTCTGAAATTATTTTTCCACAAGTGGTATGCAACGAAGGTTTGTAATATTTTCATGGTTTCTTTCTTTCTCCTGTAAAGTTAGGTCAAATTAGCAATGTGATATGGTATTGAGAAGTGAGAACATCCCTCTTTACCTGCTGGATGGTACCCAAGTAATCAAGTGCCTCTTGCAGATAAAATTATATGGTAAAGAAAAATTTTAAAAAAAAAAAAAAAAGGAACAATCGTGTTGACTCCAAAGAAGACACTGACATCAAAATGTTATCTTTATTTATCTGCAATATCTGCTTCTTTTTTCTCTGCCTTTTAGTAAAGCTACTAGAGGTTGGGATACACAGGTGCTGGTCCTGTGTCTTTCCTAAGAGGAAAATTCTATCGGTTGAAATATGATGGTGATGTTTATGGAGCAATGCTTTGCCTCCTCCAAAGAGAGGATGGTATGGCAGTCTGATGTCCTAAAACATACTTACTTTGAAACCAGTCACTTAATTTACTCAGTGTACAAATATGTTGTGCACACACTTGATGAATTCTGAAAACTGAATTTTTGAGGATATTGACAGTTCTCCCTCAAAATATTGTGCCCATGATAATGAGAGCAGGCAGGGCTCAAATAGATCACTGTCTTTATAATTCTTACGCTGCAACTTTTTCTTTGAAAGGAAAATAGCCCTAAGGGTCAAAACTGCCAAAAATTGCTACCTCTGCTCTTTGGAGACATTTCTTTTTAGCTGTCTTCCCCACTGAGGTGGTTAATTGTCACCATCAGGTGGGCATCCACCCCATTGTTAATGTAGCAGGTTCTTTTCTAAAATCTATTTTTGAAGGTTGCTGTATTTATTACCTGGTCAAAGAATAACAACCAGGTGCTAGGCTATTTAGGTCACTTTGCAGGGCTCTGTTTTGGGACTGTGGCTGAGATTATTTCTCATTTTTTCTTGACATCTCTATTGTACCTTCCTTTATTGGTAACATTACAACATTAAATCTTCTGAAAGGAAAATAAGTTTTTTAATGTAGTGGCACTGGGTGGCAGGGCAGTAATCAAAGTCCAGTCACTCATTCTGGCAATGGTGCGCAAGTCTATCGCTTCCTTGAAAATATGAGAAAACTTCCAAAATGTACCAAAATAAGCCATTTTTGTGTGTGTAACTGTCCCTTCTCCCAACATCAGGCAAAACCAGATTTCTCCTTTATCCTGTTCAGACAAGAATTAATCCAGAGGAGTCTTATCATAGAATAATATCGTAGAATCATGAAGGTTGGAAAAGACCTCAAGGATCATCAAGTCCAACCGTCAACCCAACCCCACCCAACCCACTAACCCATGTCCTGAAGCACCACATCTACACGTTTCTTGGCCCCCTCCAGGGATGGTGACTCCACCACTGCCCTGGGCAGCCTGTTCCAATGCCTCATCACTCTTGCAGTGAAGACATTTTTCTAATATCCAGCCTAGACCTCCCCTGGTGCAATTTGAGGGTGTTTGCTCTTGTCCCATCACTTGTTACTCTTGTCTTAGAGATTCTGTTTTAAAGAAAAACATAATTAACAAAAAAAAAATGGAGATAAAACCAGCAATAATTACTGAAGATTGTATATTTTGATAGCTGGCTGGAGCCAAAGTTATTTAAGGCAATGTGTGGTACCTGGGCTACCCTTTTATTTCAGGTGGTGTTTTAGAGACTTGGACTTGCCCTTGGTCTCCGAGGCAGGATAAATATTCTGATTTATCATAGAATCATAGAATGGTTCATTTATCTTAGGGAAAATGGCAGTGCACCTTAATTTCTCACGAAATACCAGATTTTACTTTTTCATTGGGAGATGTGAACCGTGAGAATTGCCTTCAGGTCCATTTAGATAACCTTGTCGTTTGTGCAAGATTATTGCCAGGCTGTGTTTGATATTTGACAACAGCATTAGGAACCTTCCACCAGCACCTACCTACCTGGGACATTGGAGGAGTTGCTGTCCTGTAAGACACGGGTTCTGGATGCACTACATTGAATAAAAAAAAATTTTAAAAAGTTTTTTTGTAGCTGCCATGCATGTGAAAGGTGAGAGTAGAGAGTCACAAAATAGTTTTGATGAGTATTTATATGAATTCGAAAATCTACCTGTGGGTCTTCACTCTCCATTTCTGTTTTCAATTAAATTTTTACAGTCACCAGCATCTGACCGCTTGTTTGATAACTAATTTAAGAATGGGGCCAGAATCTGCCCTTCTCATTTCATTTGAACTTCTCCCAGTGCCTTAATTGGAGACGAGGTCAGCGTACATTTATCTTTCGGGTCTTCTCATGGTCGTGAACTTCACTGCTATGTGATCATTAAAACATGGTTTTACAAAACCACATTTTTTTTTTTTTTTTAGCATTCAGCCCCAAACTTGGTGATAGGAGTTATATTTGTATAATCAAAAGGAAAAGTAACACGCGTCTGTGAATAAATGGATGTAGCAAAGCTTAGAAGTAGTTCAAAGTGCCAGTTTCCAATGGGGCACAGCAAATGCATGCGATTCAGTTGTCAAAAAAATTTAAGAAATGAAGTTTTGTCAGCAGAACCTAAGGAGGTGTTTCACAGGGAATGCTTTTTGTTACAGAAAGAAAAGGAATGGAAATCAGTTGATGTCACACCGATGTGTGGGGATGTCCCTCCCCACAGCCATCATCTGCATTTCTGGAGAGGGGGCTTGCCTTCCCTTGGTCCTAAGAGGTGGGATGGGTTGTCTCCTAGCTTAATCCAAAAAATGTAGATGTGCAGAAGTTTTTATTTCTAAGATCCACAGCCTGGCTGATTGTCCCTGCATCTTCTGATGTCTTGAGTGTGTTGGAAGCAGTGCTGGCTTTTCCCTCTTTCTCCCAAGGAGAGAAGTGACTATAAATGCACTTGAAGTTCTGCGCCAGGAGGTTAAAAATCCCCTGGAGCCTCCTTGTCAGGGGGAGAGCATCATCTCACATTCAGATCTCAAGCTTTAAAAAAAGTGTCCCTAATGCATCTTTCATTCTTCTGCCTTTCATATCGTTTATTCTCCAGAAATGGAAAATGTGAAATTCTTTATTAATGGATTAAGCCAAGGAGCTGGTCATGGAGAGGAGGAAGGATGAGTAACTTCAGTCACTTTGAATCAGTTTGGACCTTGGCTGTAAAATGTGCAATCCAGAATATTCCTCTTTGGATATCAAAAAGTTGCCAAACCCAGCAACCTCCGGCAGTTTGTCCCCTTCCTTCCGCAGATGTTTCAATACCTTCTTGTTTCCCTGGTCTTTTTATTTAGGATTATTAATCACCATCCTTGTTAATAAGATCATTCATCAAAGATCTTCGATCTTGGCACAATTAAACAAAAGCCTTAGGCCCATTTGTGGCGTTTACCTCTTTTGAGCTGTTTTCTATCTTGTCCAAAGCCTTTCCCAGCCTCTCTCAATGCCTGTGATGGGGCTCAGGAAGCTGGTCCAGCACACGTCGCTCTCTGAATAGCACCAGATGGCTCCTTTCTCTTCAGAAACTCACTAACGAACCTCTATACCCAAAATAGCATCTTTTCTGCTACCAAATTATGCTTTTAAATTTGAGAATTTCTACCAGGGAACTACCATTATGCATTTTACAGAAGAGTCCCAAAGAGATGCTCTCCAGGTTAAAAGCACATCACGAGAAGTAGGGATGCTTTGTGCTCCTCCACAATAACCTTCATGCACATTAAGACTCGCAAACCTCTGTTGCAGTTAGTATTTTGGTAGCATTGTTATGCAAATATATAATTTGCAAAAAAAAGTTTAGGGATGCATGATTTCATTGTGCTTTTTTGATTTCCTCATTTCTGTTTGTGGCGGTCATGGTGTTCAGTCGTTGGTGCTGGTGGGCATCCTTGGAGAAGGAGGGATGTAATTGCCTTTGAGGGATTTTGGGGCAGCTCCACAGCAAAATAATTGTGCGTGCATTAACGTAATTTAAAATGGAATATATTTTTTTTAAATATTCTTGGTATTTTGATTTTAATGTGAATCTTAATAGTCTAATTATTTTGAAATTATTGTGCCCTTTGCCTTATAAACTCTTAATCACGAGGCTCTCAGGCAGATATCGTTGAAGTAATCAGCATCAGTACAATCAGTAATTAAAGTGATAGCCAACTACAGGTGCTGTTAAGTGCTAATCAATTAAGTGCCTTTGTAATTGAAAACTTGATGGAAGTATTGATAGTTGCTTTGATCCTTGGACCTGTGAAGTTCCAGTTGGTTTTTTTTATAGTTGACTGAAGCTCTTTACAAGTTTGCCATGGTTTGTTTTTTTTTTTCCTTAGTGAAAACTTTCCAGACCAACTCTGAATGAGAAGTCAAAAGCTTTGAAAATTTTCGTGAATGTGATGTTCTTTAAAAATAAAGAGCATTTCAAGTTAATGGTATCTCTTGGTTACTTCAAAAGGTTTTGTTTTCAAATGTGCTTACAAAAATTAGTACAAGTTAGTTATAATTATATAATGAAATGTCTAAAAATGCCCTAAAATATCTAAAAATTCCTAAAAACCCAATAAAGAATCATTAGTAAAACGAGAAACTGAGAACAAAGTTCACCAGTCCTAAAAAAAATGACCATGCCATGTGATTTTCTTTGGACATTCCTTTTTCTCACCCTCAGCTAGAAAAAGAGGCGGTCTAAACTTAGCTGAGAGGAATCTCACCAATGTATAAATTCTTTAAATGGTGGTCTAAGCCGTTCCTGTTACATAAGAGAAGAATTCTGCTCTGCATGCTATTTTGAAACGCTCATATCTCACCATATAAAAGCTCTCAGTTGCACTGTACATGATGATTTCCCAACTCTTTTTTAAATATATAGAAGAAAATTTCAGAAGCAGTTGTGCCTCAGATGTTTCTGCATTTGCAAAGAGAGAGGAAATTATGACTTTTTCCTTATTTCTTTTCGAGCCTCACTATTTTCTGTTTGTTTTGTTCATTCACCACCATAACTAAGCATCTGCCTGAGGTTCCCGACTCTTCTAAGCCTTGTATTTGGTTATGTTTCATCCTCTCTTCTTTTCAAGTTAGCGAAGACACCTAGAGGTGTTTTTATTCTGAAGTTGGTTTTTTTTCCCCCAGTATATCATCATTATAAGTTTTTTTGTTGTTTTTTTTTTGTTTTTGTTTTTTGTTTTTTTTAAGACTGTAGTGATCAAGCGGTTTGCAATTTTAATAGAAGAACTGTGGTTTTATGAAACACCATGCTTGGGGACTTCTAAATTGCATGTATCCAAGGCAACTGCCAACACCTTGCCTTTGCAAGGCATTTCTGTGTCCATCACGGGTCTAAGCTAACATGTCCACAGCTGGAGCCTGAACCCCATTGCACACCAACGCAAAATGTCAAACTGTTGATGGTCAAGATGCCATTAAAAAATAATGGATCTTTGTTTGTTCTCCTGGAGCTTTGAAAATAATGGCTTAAAGCTTTTCAAGACATCCTCATTTCAAAACAAAATGTCATGCAGGATCTTTGGAGGCTGCATAGGTCTGACTTCTAAATAGTTCTGATTTTCCTTATAGCATTAGGGTAATAAGCTTCTGAGCCACATGCATAGTATAGAATATTTCCTGGGAATTCATCTTCTCCTTCAGGAGAGAGCTCACACATAGCAAAACACTAATATGTTAAGCGCCCTTTGCTTTTTTCCAGGATGCTTAATTTCTTGCTAAAAATCTATGATTTTGCAGTTATGCCAGGCTTAGCACATTTTATTTCACAATTGACAGATTGATTTTCTTATTTTCTCAAGCACTGTGTTACACATTTGTGGATTATATGTATTTTTTAAAATACCATCTTTTTTCAGGTCTCTTATTGAGCCCTGCCTACATGTTTTCTAGGAGCTGTTCAGGTGGTTTTGATTTAATTGGTAGCAAAACCAGAGGCTGAATGCCTCTGAACATGCACTTCACCCAGAGGAGATTGCTGAGGCCAAGATTAATTAATCGCAGTTAAAAACACCGCAGTTAGACATTCCCATGGATTTTGGCAGGCACAGGAAGGCTCATTCTCAGAGGCATAGGACAACTTCTGAATGCTCTTAAGAACAAAAGATAAATCAACTGGTTGTGAAACCTTCTATTCAGTGTCCTGGCTCCCAAATCTGCTGTCTCAGGAAATTAGATTCAAATCCCAGCTCATGGATGGGTCATATATGGAATGAGAAATGTGCTGTTTCTTGCTGATGGACATATATGGAGAGCAATAGCACATTTTGCTGTTGCATGAAATCATCAAGTTATTCCTTTTTTGAACTTTTCACAACTTTTTGCAAAGTAGGTGAGTGTGTTCTAGATGCTTAATCTGCACAATTTCACAACAGACTCTTATTCTGCCTTTATTTCTCTTCCCCTGCCTTGCAATCGCTCAGGCTTTGCTTTTTAACCTGAGATAACCTTCGTTAACTCAAGCATCCCGTTCACCATCAGCTGCTAGATGGGAAATTTTAACCCACAAGAATTTAGTTCAAAAATGTGAAATCTCTAATGGGCTTTGATCCTGGATACATCCTGTCATACACTTCAAAGGTGCCAGGAGCAATGTGAGCCCCATCCCATCCCATCCCTGTGCTCTTTGGCAGCTTACCAGGTGCCCTGGGTGTTTTTATACAGATGTTATTCCCAGTTTGGTCTAGTTTATTCCCAGTTTGATTTAATTTGGCTCCACTTTTGAGGCAGACAAGCCCACCCCCCTTAAGGCATGTAATTGTCTCTACTTAAAATCTTGGTGAGTTTTTGGAGTCTTCTTCCAGCATATCACTTCAAGACTCTGTTGTGTCAAATACTTGATGTGTGTATCTAGCTGGGTTGATTGTAGATAATTGGTCTGCCATTGGGGAAAAAAAAATCTACAGGACGGACTTGGTAAAGAAAAAAACCATAAGAAAAGCATATGTGCAGAGACAAAGTGCAACAGACTACAGTACAATACTAAAGTACTAGTTATCTGCTACCATAACTGAATATTTGCAAATATCTGTTAATAAATATTTATGTCTGGAGGATTATTGACTAAAACTGACAAATGGTCTTTGCCCATCCAGAAACTTTGATCTGATGAGATTCATGAGATATCTGATGTTCCACATTTCTGATCAATGCAGAGATAATATCTCAGCTTTTTCTTATTCTGCTTTGATTTCTGAGTAAATAGCCATGAAAATGTGAAAACGAAAATATCTTGCAATACCTTTTCACATCATGTTCCAACAGGTTCCTAAAACCCCCTTGAAGCTGGCTTCATTTTGTGGTTTCCTCAGGAATCCTGCTATTTCCTTTCTGTTGGTTGCCCCTTGGATAAAGCGTAAAGGATTAGAGCAGCAGTCGTTACTGCTCTCTCTTAAACAGAAGAAAGGACAAGAAGCCTGTCAGAACCTCAGTCATTGATTTTCCCAGAGCACAGGGTCACGCGTTAAGTACTATTGATAAAAAGCATCGTTGCGGTGTCCATGGAGACCAGGTTGAGGTGAAAGTGAGCTGTTACCGTTACAGTGGCAGCTTTAGATGGATCTCTACAGAACCTGCTTTTCCCTCTAATCATAAGGAAGATCTTATTTATTCTGCCTTGAGCATCAGATCAAACCCCTTGGTTCCAAGGAAGCTGCTGTGTGGGGAGATGCCATCACTCATGACTTCGAGGCAGAGGAGGGGATATTTGGGTCTTTGTCTCTTGGACACTATGTCTCTCACGCCAGCATGCCCTTCCTTTGGGAGCCTTCAGAGTTTTCTCTGCTCAGAAAGGTAGGACCCATGCTGGCTGGTCAGGGTCCTGCACGAAGCACCCCAGGTCCTTCAACCTTGCAATGAAATGGCTTGAGGGGGACTGGAGACAATCCTGCTCCACTTCCAAAATGATTATTCCATCTCTAGGTCTGTTAAATTGTTGCTGACTGGCCCCATCGAGGGGTTAAACCCCCCCCGGTGGCAGATCTGTTGCTTGAATATTGTTCCATTTGCAAGAAACTGGTTTTTTTGTTTGGGTGGGCACTGGCCTGGAGAACCCTTCCTCTGAAGGAACAGAACCAACACAATTGTTGCCTCTCCTTGAGGACAACAAATTGTCTTGGAGCCTCCTGGCTGGTTTGAAACAGATTTACAAAATGGAGAGTGTGGTTTGGAAATTATGGTGGACCACCCAAAGATCCACTCAAAAGTCTGGGTCATGAGAAGGTCTTCCAAATTACGGGATTTCTTTCAAAATTCACTTGTGGTTTCTATCAGCCAATAGAAAGTGTTGCTGCACTTTCCAAATGGAGAGGCCAGTGTGATTTCTCCCTCCTGGTGTGGTTTTTTCAATCCATAAATCTTTCCTGTAACCACCTACCTGCATGCGCTGTGCAACAGATCCCTGAAAGGGTTCCTGTCCCTCTGCTTTATTGTTTCTTCTCCATACATATTTTTTTCTTCTCTCCAACCTCTCGGGATCCTCCAACATTCATGGATAAATAACTTTATGGGCTCTTGTTTTCACTCTTGCATCCTGTTTTTAGGTCAGTGCTGCAGGATGGGGTCAGCTGGGATTTCAGAAGAGTTTTTCTTGTTGCTCTTGGAAGGGACGTGGAAAGGAAGGAGTTGTTCTTTCCTCCCTTTCTCTGAGAAAATATCTAAAAGCTCTGCTTTCTCCTCTACCTGGAAAACGGGACAGTTCAAGTGGCTTCTCATAGCTGGGCTGGAAAATACACAAATGCTGAGGTCCCCATGGGTGTGATGAGAGCGTGGCTCAACGTTGTACAGAGATGGGAAGAGAGCGCACCGGTATCAAACAATGAGTTGCTTGTAGACGTCCTTAGAGCTGTCCACAGAAATATGTTTTAAAGCCACTCTCTAGGTGTTTACATTCTCCTATAAATATTTTATATTTAGGCAATATCAATATGCAAAGTGACCGAATCTGTTTTTAAAACAATCGCGCTCTGGTTTGAAAAATTGAGTTTGTTCCACCCGAGTACAAAAAACTTGGCGTTATTTCACTCAGCAATGAAAACCTGAAGTATTGATTTTGAAATGTATAATTGATTGTAACAATAAATCACTGGGCAGTATACGTGCAAAATTGATTTTTCTATTGCAGTAGTTAAATTGATATGTGCTAGAATGTATTTATGCAGGGACTAAGAAACTCAATAATGGTAATAAATTGTGTTTGGTCAAAAACTATCCACTGTGATGCGGTCAATTTTTCCCTTTGTCTAAAAATCTGTAATAGAGTGCTGTAAGAGATGGCAAAGATACAATTGTGAGGTCTTGCTCCATGAGAAGCCCTTAATACCCTGAATACCTTAGATCACGCTGAGTATAAACTCTGGAAGGATTGGAGGCTTGCAAGGGCCATCTGATGCCCAGATTGTTTTATCAGAGAAATGTTGATGTACAATATCAGCTCTCTTATCAGTCCAGCCCAGCAAATCTGGTGGTTTTCCTGGACAAATTGGAGGAAACTGTAATAAAGACGATAGAAAGAATAGACATGTGGATGAACATGATATGATGAGGTGGGATCAATCCAGCTTTTGTGGAGGAAAGTCCTGCTTCACGTGTCCATTAAAGTCCTTTGAAGGAATCATTGGGCACATGGGTGAGGAGATCCAGATGATATCGTTGGCTTGGATTTCCTCAAGCCTCTTGAGAAGAGCTCTCACAAAGGCTCCCGAAAAAAAAAAAATGAAATTGCTGCAGTGTAAGGAAAAAAAGATCCCATTGTGATAAGCAACCGATGCGATAGAGAACGAAGGATGGGGAGAGGGGTTGGCTTGGCTTGTCCTGGCCAGGGAGCACTGGAGGTGGGGGTCCACACTGTCTGATGCACAGGATGGAGAGGGAGGACACAAGGGTTAGTGATTTCATGTCACAAAAGTGAAAGCTGGTGGCTAAAAATCCTTACAGTGCTGAGTGATGGGTTGATAAAAGAGAGGCTAGAACCCTTGTGCAATCTATCATTTGACATTTAGAAAAAATAAGCGATTGGTCTTGGTGATGGCATTGCTGCAGACTGGCAAAGGGCTCAACGAAAATTCTCTAGTGTGTTGGGATCGGCAAGAAATTTATTCCCAAGAGGTTTGACTTTCTTTACATTGACAGAACGAGAGTGCAGTAACATCTCTGAGAAGGTCTGTGGAATTAAAACGGCACAAAAGTGTTAGAGCTGGGTTGATATTTGTATCCCACAATCAGAAAGAGGAGGCTTTGGCGCTTGGGGCTGGAAAGCGAAATGAGTTGTAGTGTCTGCTCAAGCCCAGAGCTGACATTTATAGTACTGTGGGTATTCTAGTGGCCTGTTGAAATGAGAAATTACTGAAAAGGGAGAAAAGTTACTTTATAAATCCGTTGTCTATATAGCCATCCACTGCTAGAGAATGCTTAGGGTTTTTTGTGCCAGTTTGAGTCTTTTTAGATTTGATTTGGTTTTCTTCTCAAAATAATAACTTGGTTGAATACGTGTTATTAGAGAAACATAGCCTGTTTTTTTTTACTTGTTTTTCATTCATTTTATGCACTTGATTTCTGTTGTTTCTTTGCAAAACCCCCCCCCAAAAAAATCAACAATAATATCTCTTCTTTTACAGAGCATCAAAGTTAGCTGGTTGCCTCCACCGCCAGGTACTCAAAATGGATTTATTACGGGCTATAAAATCCGACATAGAAAGACTACCCGCAGGGGTGAGATTGAAACACTGGAGCCAAACAACCTCTGGTACTTGTTCACAGGTCAGTGTTCACATGGTCCAGCCTTGCAAGGTTTTGATGAATTAAATGCTTTGGGAATAAAATATACTTTCACTTCAAGGGAACATTGATTTCCTTGCTGGCAGGTATCATTTATTGCATTGTACAAAGACAGCCTTTATAGTCGTGTTTTTAAACCAGTTTTTTTCCTTAATGCTTTTATCATATGTTTGTCTCCTGGATTTTATCATTAATGAATTTGAAGGTGTGTGGCTTGTGTCCCACATCCTAATCCTCAGGTGGTTTTTTGGAGCACTCAGTCAACATCTCCTATTTTTTCCTGCGTGCAAAAAAAACCCCCAAAAAAACCAATTTCCCGAGTTTCTTTTCCAAGATTTTCCATGGAAAGTGTCTCCTCACAGAATAAAAAGTGCAACAGTAGATTGTAGCGAAACTATAATTGTGATGAATGTAAGTAGCCAGGTGAGTTTCATTAAGGGGAACAGTGAATGCCGGAAGGTGAAAATGAATTTCACCAGGGTTCTTGTGTTATGCCCGATACATAACTGAGAAAGCAGCAAAGCATGAAGAGGGAAAATTAAACTTTGACAAAGTTTAGCCCCTGAATCGAGTGTAACTAGGGTTTCACCTCAAATGACCTGCATTATGTTTACTTTCACATGAAAAGTGTAATCTGTGAGAATCAGAAGTAATTCGGATTTGCATACTTCAGAGTAAACCATATCATTTTCTAGTTTGGAAGGAAAAGCAGTATTTTATTTCAGAAGTAAATAAAAGTAGAACTTTTTTCTGAGGAAGACCTTAAATACTGAAATCTCAACTTGGTCATCTAGCCAAATCTCTTGACCAAAGTCCCCATGGGACCTCTGATGAAGGCTGTGTAACTAATACCTGCACAAACAACAACACCCTTCTGGGGGGAGATGGCATGGAAAGGATCTATTATCTGGCTGATAAAGTAGAAATAATGATGAAAGCTGCTCAACAGTTTGAGACGCTGGTGCTCTGGTGGTCTGGAGAAGACAACAGTCCAAGAGAAGATGCAAAGTCCTACAGTGAAGGCACATCCCTCCATAGCTCCATCACCCCCATCCCTGCAGAAGCAGGGTAGAATCATAGAATCACAGAATCAGAGACGGGTTTGGGTTGGAAGGGATCTTAGAGATCATCCAGTTCCAACCCCCCTGCTATGGGCAAGGACACCTTCCACTAGCCCAGGTTGCTCTGAGCCTCAAAGATTAGCCTCTGTTGGGGTAGATTCCCACATCCTGAGCAAACTCTTTCTTTCACGTGAATTATTCTGGGTTTGAAGAGCTGCAGGAGTCCTGGTGGGATGGTGGGCTCGGCTCCACGCAGCCCCAAGAGAAGTGTGTTGTTTCCCAAAGCTTGGGAACACGTCTCTTAGAAAGCAATTCAGGAAAATATCTACATTTTGTTATTACCTTCTGCATGCATATGTTCTGATTGCTGGGGACCGAGCTATTTGGCTCTTTTAAACGGAATTTTTAAATATTAACGCATAGGCACTTCAGCTCTTTGCTGCAGTTCAACCAGGTAGGCGGGTGCTTTGCAGGGTAATGAGAACATCTGCAGTAGCAAAGGAATTCAGAGTTACCGTGCAGGTTTTTAAATAGCCGCTCACAGTTTTGGAGTAGGCTCCCATGTCAGCGAAATGTTAACCTGCTCTTTTTAATTATGAGCATTCTTCTCCAGAGAATGTTTGCAATTAAACGAAACAGGTTTTTTTTTTTCCCCGTGCTTTGTGGTCAGTGTAGACTGAGCAAAAAGATAAACTTATATCCCCACCTCAGGGACTGGGAAATCGTGTGGCACATTCAGGAACGCTGCAGTAATTGTTTTCTGATGGCTTCAGCCACAGAGGAAAACGCCTGTTTCTGAATTCTGAATTGTCTGAATTATTTCACAATATTGCTAAGAATTATTTTTTTTTCCTGAACTGTGTGCTCTGAAGTTAATCGGGAGCACTGCAAAGCAAAACGCTCTTCAGTCGCTAACCTAGTTCCCAGCCTTGCAGATTTTATGCATGAGGAGAGCGTACCTGCAGTTCCCTGCGTCTTAAAAGCCGTGAGCTGGTTTTGTGAAGTGTGCAATAAACGGCTTAGTTATGTAAAACAATTCTTCATTTTTCTCCTAATTGGATTGCCATTAATTTTGTATGTACGAATGCAACTGACGGGAATTACCACCCAAACTCCTCCTGGGCCGGCACAGCCCTCATTCAATTTTTGAAGCTTTTGCTGTGGGTCAAAAATCTCTTTTCCCATGTGAATAACGCCCTCCCCCAGCGCTGTCCTGCTGGACCCCTGCCCTGGCATTGCTCAGGGGGTGCTGCCTGTATGGGCTTCCCATGGACGTGTGCTGGGTGGGCAAATTTCTATATATTTGCTTATCTGTATTCTACATATTTGCTTATATATTTTCTATAAGTTTGCATATATATTTTCTATATGCTTTCATATATATTTTCTCTATATTTTCATATGTATTTTCTATGTATATATCTTTGTATATGCATTTCTACAAAAAAAACCCTATGGCAAATCCAATGGACCATTATTAGACATTTCATTATATACAAAGTCTGGTATTGTCATTAATTTCTATTTATTTTATTCTTTCTGATTATTTTTGTTTGCGTTTTTTTTGTTTGTTTGTTTGTTTGTTTGTTTGTTTGTTTGTTTGTTTGTTTGTTTGTTTGTTTGTTTGTTTGTTTGTTTGTTTGTTTGTTTGTTTGTTTGTTTGTTTGTTTGTTTGTTTGTTTGTTTGTTTTTTCCCAGGGCTCGAGAAAGAAAGCCAGTACAGTTTCCAGGTGGCTGCCATGACAGTGAATGGCACGGGGCCCCCTTCGGACTGGTACACAGCAGAAACACCCGAGAACGATCTCGATGGTAAATTCATCTCTTTTCAAAGCTGTTTGTCTCTGAAGCCTTCTACCATATAGCCAAGGGGTGGCACTGCCATAAAAAAAAACCAGACCGGGGTTAGGGCGAGATGCTTGGGGTCCAAGCATCCCCCAAACAGAATTTTTTTTCTTATATTCCTGGATCCCATATGCTTTGGGATGTGTTTCTTTGTGATCACCAGGACCAAGAAGTCAGAAACCTTTGCTAAAGTAATTCCCTGCCAGAATTTAGCTCCTGAGCACCACAGCCATTTGCAATAATAATAATAATAGTAATAATAATAATAATGAGAAAGGGAATCTGTAACTTCATAAATCATGAATGTAATCAATCAAAGGAACAATGAACATGGTGCCAACAATGCTCACAATTCACTAAGCAAATAGTCAGGTAGGTCAAAACCCTGTTTCCCAGCCTTTGTTTGCAGATGTTGGCAACGAAGCTGAATAATTAGTGAAAGATGACGGGATGCAGCTACCTGAAGCCTGCGGGCTGTGGAAATCAGTGCAGATGCTGACACAAAAGGGAAGAAAAACACTCAAATGAAAGGGTTAGAGAAAAAATGGCTGGGGATATTTGAAGTAGTAAAGGAATAAAAGGAGAGTACTAAAAAAAAATTAAGAAGAGTGCAAATCAAATGGAACAAAGAATCTGACAGATGGAAGTCACGGCGAAACTACAGACAATCCGTAAGAAGCAAATAGGTAGTGGAAAGGAGATGAATAGGAAATAAAAGGAAACTGGTGAAAATTGCAGTGATTTTTAAAACAAAATAAGTACCTAAAAAGGATCAAAGGTAAACGGGATGAAAGAATAAATAAACAATCAGTTTAAATGCACCGTAGTGCTTGATGTTGCCTTTCTTGTGACCGACCAGATTTCCCTATGATCTCAAAATCAACCCTTGCGAATCGGAGAATTTCTGCCTTGCCCTATGTCCAAATGGAATTTTCCAGCAGAGCAGGAGCGACCGCGGTGCATGGCCCCCGAAATGGGAGAACCAGTAACCTGTGGTTTCTCCTCGAGGTTTTAAGGAAGAGATGATGCCTGTAGGTGCGGTGTAACTATACCACCGGATCGCAGAACGCCGCGGTGCATGATGATAGCGTTTTAATTATGCTTTGGCTAGACAGCAATTTGCAAAGTGATGCTTTTAAGGTGTTAAGCGGGTGACTTTTTACTGGAGAGAGTAAAAGATAAATTCCGAACACACCACAATATGAAAAAAAAAAAAAATAACACGTCTGAGCACGTTCAGTCTGATTTGCATTTCGCCCACACTATGTTCCTTTGAAGGCTTTGTGCCCAAATACACATGTGCATGCAAAGATGTTACTCTCAGGAGATGCCCGATGGAAGTAGGTGCATGCGAATAAATTTGAGCCAAGCCCTTTTGTTGGTGTGTTGTATTTACATGCGTTTGCATTTGCAGTAGCCATGAATTATCCTCCTGAAGCTGCAGCAGCATGATGCTGGGGATGCGCCATGTTGCATACTAGACATAAATGTTCTGATAAACCCTGGGAAAAAAAAAAATCTTATTACTGTAATTCTGCAGAGTCCTGAAAGCATCTCCAGCCCAGGGAAGGGCTGGAACATGGGCTGGTAACTGCTCTGCCCTCTCTGCTGTGGCTAATGCAGTTTTTCTTGCTATAACTGGAAGCCTGGTTGGCATCAACAACACGAAGATGAACAGTATCCTGGAGAACAGCGCCTGCTCCCAGTGGATATTCGTTTTAATTAGTGTGTTTTGTTCAAGTGATTAGAAATCCAAACATAGCTGCTCCTTCAAGGTTCCCTAGAAAGCTCGCGTGCCTTTACTGACAGCTGGGAAGGTTTTAAATATTTATTTTAAGCCTCAAATTTTGTGCTTTAAAAAGGAAAAAAAAAAAAAAAAAAAAAAAAAAAAAAAAAGAAAATCGAAAGCTGTTTTAAATAGCTTGAGTGAGGATGCAGGAGAATCTCTGATTGACTTAGCAAAGGTATCCTCCAGGAAAAAAACCCTGGGATGAAGAGTTTCTGATCACTGCATTGAACAGATGGAGGCTGTTGTACGTATTAGATGGTGATACAGTTTAGCTTCAGCTCTAAACTAGGACTTTAAGAGCATGACGAGTCAGACTGCTATCAAGCTGTAATTTATACTGAAATGTTTTTGGGGAAATATGTGAACAAAAAAGGTTGAGTAAAAAGTACCCTGACTTTGTAAAATATACAGTTTTGAATGTCCAAAATTATTGCTGAAGTGACCCAAACGCAAAGCAGTTTTCAAGCTTGATGGTGAAACTGGGGACCTTTAAGCAACATCCATTGCATGGGAACGCCGGGAAGGACTTGGAGGGACATTCAAGCAGATGTGGCACCCCAGGAGGAGGTGTCACACTCCAGGAGGAGATGTCACACCCCAGGAGATGTCACACCAGGCTGTGACATGGAACTTCATCTTCCATTTACTGGGAATCAAATAGTCCATAAGGGAAGAGAGTAAGAAATGTAGCACCAAGAAATCTGCTTTGGTAAGCAAAATGCCAGGAAAGGGTAAAGTCTTGGTGCCGTTAAGAGGGGGACTGTAAATTGGGCTCATTTGGGACCTAGGATGAAGAACTCGTTTGGTACGTCATTAGGAGAATGGGATGTCAAGGTTGCTCCTCAGAATAGTTCTGGCATCATGTTCAAGCCCAGGAGAAACAAAAGTTAAACGTGTTGGTCTAGAACTGTGAGGAAACAGCCAAAGAAATCAGAATTATGAGATGCATTGTTCAATAAGAGTTTTTCTCCCTCGATATCTTAGTGCTGGGACGCTGAAAATCAGCAGAGCTGTGCAAAGGCTGGAGAGTCCAGTTTCCTGAAGAACTGGTGGATTTAGATGTTTGTCAGGAGAGTTGTTATTGTGTAAAATGTGCTTTGCTGTAGAGAGAACCAAAAAATGTTACGGGAAAAAAAATAGTTGATTCTGACATTTAACTTTGGGATGGGAACAACAGTACACAAGTTCTGAAATTCAGGGCTGTTCCAGAAGAAGAAAAATATTTTTTTCCAGAAAATGTTAGAAAGTAAAGCTAATTAAAAAATAAATAACATTGCTTTATACAGAACACTGAAGCAAAAAAAATGCATCTTCAAAAAATAGCCGTGTCTATGAAACTTTAATATTCAGAAAAATGGTTCAAGAATGTTGCTCGCCCCAGCTTCATTTTAGAGACAAAATTCACAAGAAGTTAAACTGCCTTTTGCTTTTTGAAGCAAGAAGTCATGGTTTTGCTCCGAAATGCATGAATCGCGTACTTGAATTGTTTGAAATAATATGAAGTGTTTGAATAAAGTAGTTTCAACGCAAACAGCTGCCTAGAGGTATCTGTACCGCCTTGTGTCGGATGTACAAATGATCATTTGAAGGCGATGGGTTCTTTGAATGCTCTGATCTCCTTCGCCGCCCGAGAGTTGCTGCTTTTAGGAACTTTGAGGAATTGCAATGTTGCTACGTTATCCAACTTCTCATGTCAAGGCATTAAATTGTTATTTTATCTCTGGGGCTTTTAAGAAATGCTTCTGTTTTCCGGTTTTCAAACAGCGCCGTTTGGGAATAGCTGCTCAAGTAACTTTTTGCTTCTGCGTTAAGACAATGTTTGGGAGTGGAGTGGGGGGAAATGGAAGTTAATGGGGCACTGCTGGTGCAATGTCTTTCTTCTTTTTGTGAGTAGATGCTTTACAGTGAATTTCCTTCAACCTTTAAACAAAGACTTTTGCAATTTTAAGGAGTTGAATGCAAAGGACTTCTAAAGGTGCTGGGTGTTTCAGACTGGGAATGGGTTAATGGGATTTCCCTGGAGGTGCAACAGGTCTTCAGAGTGCTGTGCTCCTAAAAATTCATCTGAAGGCACGTAAAACACCAAGGACACGTGTACGACACTGGTTATTGAGAAGTGTTAATTTTCCTTTGGATTTCCTTTTCCAAGGTTTACAGTGGGAATGCTTCACAACTGAGAAGTGTCTTTTGTTGGAGTTTCCATCATTTTATATTATTATTGTGTTTTGTTGGGTTTTTTTCCTACCCTGTCCTTGTTGCCTTCCATAAAACCTTTCATCTATTATATTGCAAGCCTTTTTATGGGGGAAAAATAGTAACTTGTCTCTTTCTGCTCTCAAAAAGACAAGCTACTGTGCAGCTCCTCTGAAGAGACCTGTGATATGGTAGTTATCGGGGAAACTCCGACAAAAGGCATTTACTCATCAAACTTTTGCTGTAAAATTAGGCTTGTAGAAGGCAGATAGACTCCGAGTGATTACTCCCTAAAATAATGAATTTTACCTGGGAATAAATGTAAATAAAATATCTCATTCTACCATTTCATTCATGAAATGTTGGTGTATTATTTAAAGCAGATTCAAAGCAAGAACACGCCATGTCCAAGAGTTAAAATTCACTTCTTGTTTTCGTGGGAATGATACAGATTATTGCCAGAAGACGCTAGTATAGCACTAACAAAGGAAACCTTTATGTTAAATAGTCTGTGATCACAAAGGCAACTCATACAGCTAGCTGTCAGGATCCTAAAAAAAAACAGGGAAGATAAACCTTTTCCTGCTGGAAATTCTTTTGCAGGTCATCCTTCATTTTTTCTGCATAATTTTAAAACTTTCTGGTACCCATACGCTAAAGGTGGAAAGCACCTAAGAGATGCTCTGTTTGAAGCAGGGTGAGGCATATCAGTGTTTTTGGAAGGGAAGGATGTAGCTCAGAAATGAAATTGCATGGAAGCTCTGCATGTAACTCTGGGGAACCTGCTTGGGTTGGGTTTTTTGGGGTTTTTTCGTGCAAATATAATAATCTAGGCTCAAACCTTCTGAATAGTAAAATTGAGTGAGTAGAATATTAATTGATACTTTCTTTTTTTTTTTTTTAAATCTCAGAATCTCAGGTTCCTGACCAGCCAAGCTCTCTTCACGTCAGGCCCTTGACAACAAGTATCGTCATGAGTTGGACCCCGCCGCTGAACCCCAACATCGTCGTCCGCGGGTACATCATCGGCTACGGCGTCGGCAGTCCCTATGCTGAGACCGTGCGGGTGGACAGCAAACAGCGGTATTATTCCATTGAAAATTTGGGTAAGTAAATTTTCATTCATTTCATTCCATGGAAAGAGGTTTCTCTGTGATTATGCTGGCTTCTTTTCAGGCTGTCACTGGTGCTTCCTTTACATGTTGCTTTCTTAGGCTGTTTCTGCATTCCATTTTTCATTTGGTCTTAATTTCAAAACTCTGGGTTCTCTCAAACGTATCAAATCTCTGTGATCAAATAGTCATTTTATTCAGTAGCTTTTACTGAGTCATGTGCTCCTCATACCAACTCCCACTTGTGCAGAGAGCTGGACCTACAGTTATTCCCTGGGCTGTTCCCCCAACGTTTGACTTTAATTTAATCTCAAAACTCAGATTTTGTGTCTGTCAAAATGGTGCCAAGAGAGCGGTGGTAATTCATTATTCATGGCACAGCCTCGATGACAGTTCATCTAAATTCTCAGCATGGTAGGGAGGGACATGAATCCTTCCCGTGGTGATGGAGTGTTCTCCTAGCGCTGGGAAAAGAGTTCAAAGTTTAAAAGTTTAATGATTTCCTTGTCGTTTCTTCTTTAGCACTTTTATTCCAGGTAAAAACGGTAAGTTTTCTGCTTCGTAATCTGGGAATGATCAAATATTACAGGAAAATTAATTAACTCGGTGCATTAGGGGTACACAGCTAGACTAGTTAGTTCTATAGGGCCAGAACTCTGTGATACCTGGGGACACTTTTCTTTGGAATTTGTGTTTTATAGCACCTTGACAATGCATCATCCAACCTTTCTGCTGTTTTCTTGGGGAAACGGGGAGAGTAGAATAAAATGTTTTTACTCTTACTTCATCAAACATCTTCTCCATGTCCAGATGGGTAGTTCCTGATGGAGGTGTTTGCAAAGAGCCACGCACAAATACTCCCAAATTTTCAGTGGGTTCTGCAGAAAAAGGCAGATTTGATAATGTTTTGTGCAAGTGCAAGGTTGTTACGCAAAATGGAACGATGTCTGACTGGACTCCGGAAGGAATTTTGTGAAATACAAAGACAAAAGCTATTACTAACAAATGCGTGTGTCTAATAACTAATGGTCAAGATTAAATGCAAAGTATGGGGGTTTTTTTTTAATTCCAAAAGGGATTTAAATCCTCCCAAGCCTATTTTAAGTTGTTTCATAGCTTTAATGAGTTTTCAGTTGAGTCTTTCACCACTGTTGACCCAGAAGTACTAGAAAATAAAATTGTATGGACAGAGCTATCTAAGCCAATGTGCTTTGGCAAAAGCTAAGGAGATGTCTAAAAAACCCTAATTTGATAGAATTCCTAATGGTCTACTCTCGCTGAATGTGTCTTGATGAACACCTGGAGAAATGTCTTTGGTTTTGGGAAGCTTTAGTGTTTGTTTTTCTTCATGTATTAAATGACCGGTGAATATATTTGCTCGTAGGACCTCTGGTAGCCACTACCATCGAGTGGAAAATATGTTAGGAACAACTTGGAGATACAAAAACCTTCTCACAGGTTAACTGCATTTGGAATTTGTGGAAAGCTGATTGTGTACTTCAGGTATTAAAACTGTTTCTGTGGATTAGAAGGATTTTCCTGTGTTCTTGGCTGGCCCAACAGGCAGAAGTACTTAGAAAGTCCAGCAAGTCGGGGAGAGTGTTTCACTAATATTCTTTAATTACCGAAGTAACACTCATACGTCTGAAAAATGTCAAGAAACTGTTACGAGCGTATCAAATACTTCATCACAAATAATTCGGTCACTGAAATCAGTGTTGGGTCTTTTTTTTGCTGAGCATCCTGCAAAGACTGAGGTTTCATAAAAGTTTTTGATTATTCAAATGGAAAGTATCTCTTCCAGCCTTCACCATTCTATGGTTGTACTTCTTTTTATTTGATTGCAAATACTGAAAATGTGAGCAGTGTAACTTAGTAGTCATTGTCCAGATAAGCTGCATGTGTCTGGTCCCTAAGTGGAGAAGGATGCAAGCACTTTGGTCACAAATCCTGACGGGCACAATTTAAATTCAACTTCTGTGAACATTCACGTGTACAATTTTGAAAATCAATTTCCATTAATAATTGCACTAATTTAATTCCATCATTTAAATATCCAAATAAAATGAACCCCAGAGGGATGTGACCACGGGCCCAGAGAAAGCTTTTAACATTTAGAGCAGTTGCCAACTCTTCCTACATTATTCACACACTTTATTAGAAACCGTTACAAGAAAAAATTATAAGACAAAATTATTTTCCTAATAGAAATGCTGTTTTCAATAAGGTTATCAATCAAAACGTGCTGCTGACAGGAATAAAGGAAAAAAAATATTTCCTAGATGTTATGTGGACTCATCCCACCTGTTGTAAAATTTCCTTTGAGACCTGCACATGAGGAATATACATTATCTTAAATGTAACATGCAAAGGTGACAATGAACTCCAATACCTAAATAAATGATGAACTTAAGTGAGTTTTTCTGCCTCCTCCAGACCTCATCCCTTTTGATCCTGGTGGCTTTCAGCGATCGCTTCCTCTTGGCTCCCCAGGTCTCCTTGGTCTCATTAGACAGAGACTGCGGAGAGGTCACCCTGCTTTGCCTCGACCCAGTCTCTGATGTATCTAGCTGAAAAATTGGGTTTTTGCAGCTTCCCGAGCTTCACCGCAGTGCTTCTTTTTATTTTTCCTTTGTATGCTATTTTGAAGCAGGCTGCCAACCTTTGTAGCATTTAGATTCGCAAGCAGTGGATACTTTCGTTAAGGAGCAATCAGATTTGTTTGATATCACCTGCCTCTCAGCAATCCCGCCTGACTCTCATTTACAGCCATGCTTTCTCACACAGATGCCCAAACCCGATAGCCCAGGTCCGTGTCAGGCATTATTTTACTGCTGCTGTCCCGAGAGAAACGACGGTGAAGAACTCCTCCATTAAAACCAGTTCCATGCTGGGTTGAACAGGGATGCGCAACACCCCGACACCATACATGTGTGCATGACCTTGTTCCCGGGAAAAATTTTTCTCTTTCTCTGTTCAGACCTGCACAAAAGCACCTCCTGGGCATTCTTCTAAAGACCTTACAGGTGAAAAATTGAGAAGAGAGATGCATGTAGGTATTGAATATTATCATAGAATCATGAAGGTTGGAAAAGACCTCAAGAATCATCAAGTCCAACTGTCAGCCCAACCCCACCTAACCCACTAACCCATGTCCCCAAGCATCATATCTACACGTTTCTTGAACCCCTCCAGGGATGGTGACTCCACCACTTCCCTGGGCAGCCTGTTCCAATGCCTCATCACTCTTGCAGTGAAGAAATTTTTTTTAATATATCTAATTATCTTTTTCTATTGAAGCTAACAGCCCCCAGGCTGGCTCACTGGTTTTTATTCCCTTCCCAGCATCTGTGATAGGGTTGACCTGGAAATTCCTGCCTTCAGATCCCCCTCTGGCTGGTGGTTCCTGCTGTAGATGTGCGATAGGGTTGCTGTAGCAATTCCTGCTTGTTGGATAGGCAAGGCTGCCTGTGCTGGTATTTGTGTGGGTTTTGTTCCTCCTTCCCTAACTCATTTGTGCAGCCGCAGGTCATTGTTGGCCACCTGCATGCACCTCCTGTGAATACACACGGTTGGGTACCATTGTTATAAATCATAGAATCATAGAATCATTACGGTCGGAAAAGACCTCAAGGATCATCAAGTCCAACCGTCAGCCCAACACCACAATGTCTGGAAATGTCTGGAAATACAGTAATTTGATGTAATTTGTATTTTTATGTGAAATTCTAAAATCTAATCGTAAATTACTTCCTACCATCATAAAATAAAGTTGAGGCAGAGTCAGAAACAAAAGGTAGCCCATGGTTTTTAAGCTCAGGACCATTTATCTTCTCCGCAGCCAGGTTGTAGAGAAGATGGTAGCTTCACTTGTGGTCATGGTATGTCAGTGTTTGGTGGTGAAACCTTTGTGATAAAACAGAATTTATGATAAACTCTTTGACCTACTCTCTAGATTGTTTATTGATTTTACCCAGCTTCAGATGTTTAACTGAGTCACCTGAGTTTGAGCCATAGCAACCCATGTTACTTCTCTAGTCCATCAAGCAGGAAAAGACAAAACAAGAATTGTTCAACGCATTCAACAGCTCCACCATCAGACTTTTTCTCCCTGTTGACCACGGTGGATGTCCATACTGGTAACTTATCCGTGGTGTGCATTGTTACGTGTCAGGATTTGCCATTGTAGAGATGATGATGAAATTCCAACGATCTTTACACCTTCAATGTGCTGCTAATGATCGACTGAAAATGCTTTCTATGCAGTGCTTACTGGTTTTGGATAGGAGTCAGATGTCAAAGTCTCTTTAGAAATCCCATCAGACACTTCACTGCACCTTCTTAATCCTAAATGCTTTTAAAACTCTGCCTTGAAAGTACAGCACTTGAAAGCGATGGATGACCTCCTTAAGTAGATCACATGTAGGGGAAGGATGGAGACTTTTTTAATTGATTTTTTTTTAATTAATTCTCTCTGGACAATGCACACGTAACACCAGTGTGCATAAGTCATATGGCAGCTTTGTGTTGCATTTCGGGTCCTTAATTGATTACCTCCTTCAAGCAAAACTTTTTTAATACCTGAATCAACATGTACCCGAGCTGTTACAGCACTTGTCCAAGCAGTACACTTCAGCTACTGAATAAATCACTTCAATGACACGAAGAAATATACTCAGTCTTCCATAACAGCAATGGAGAACTTTATTCTGGGTAATGATCATCTTGAATACAACAATATAGAGGTAACACTTGTACCCTCACATGGATTAAATTGAGTGATTTTCTCATGACTGGGTGGCCACATTACCTTGGAGACACTCCCCACGGGTGCAGAAGAATATAAGAATATCCAGAGACTTCAGCTTTGTCAGTGAAGAATTTGTCAGATTTTCTTTCTGCAGCGTATGAAAGATGTTTGATGTCGGTCTCATAAATTTCAGGAGCAAGCATCCCCTGCTCTCATTCAACCTTTTCTGTGACTAAGAAATCACTGGTCGAGTGACTCTCCAATGAATAATTCTAGCAAGGAGACCCACTTCTACTGAGCCACTTCAATTTTTTTTTTTAATATATTTTAATTCTTTGCTTGTGATTATAAATGGCAAGGTTGTTGGCTGATTAATGGCGGTTTTAACAATATTGGAAGATTCACAGATGCCAATTCTAATCTTTTACGTGTAAGAAGTACCGATTTCTGCGCTGATCCAACTCAGAAGGCATTAAGCGGAGTAATGAACTGGCTCGGCTCACGTCCATGGAGCTTTGTGATAAAGCTTACTCATGAAATAGAAGTTTAAAAGAAAAGGGAAGACGTATGCCAAGGAGATTTCCATTTACCAATTATGCAAATGTAGACTCCAAAATACCTGCAACACCACACTAGTGGTACTATTTTGCATAGAACTTTTAGTAGATCATAAAGGTGTATTTTTAATTAATATACTGGGAAAATGAGCCATGGTAACTCTATTGTAGTGTGTTCCAGTATGCTAACAACAGGATTGTGTCGTTCTGGGATATTTTGAGAACTCATTCTGGGATATTTTAATAATAATGGAAAAAGGTAGGAGGCTGACATGAGAGGGGTGGTAGGCTGGGCATAAGTAGACCCGGAGGATGGCCGGTTGCCTCCTGATGCCACACACTGGGGTCTCTGCCTTTGTTAGTGACATCCCAATGGCTAAAATGCTTTAAAAAAGCATTTGAATAGGAAAAAATTAATAATTCTGCAGCTGATGACGGTGTTTCCAACACATGAGAGAAAGCAGAGAGGTGCAGAAGACCCAAGACTCAGTTTTAAGCTGATGAGAAAAGATCTTTCCTCTGGTGTCCACAATAGTGCCTCCATCTGTAAAAATGCCCCGAGTCTTTCCATGAAAAAAAATCGTGTAAAAATTACCATTTTGCAGATACGCAAACCATGTAAAAACTAAATATGATGGGAAAGCTGTGCGAAATTCCAAAGTCTTATAGAAATGTGGACTTTCTTCTTCAGAGCACGTCCCTTCCTGCCCTCTTCCGTATGCGAGTACAGAAGAACAAAGCCTAATTTTAGAAAGACCTTTTAAGTACAGTTGCCTTTATGTGACCTAAGAAAAAGCTCCATTCATCTCCCCTAGCGTGCAGGAATTCATATGCACCCTCTTGAAAGAGTCTGATTGGGAAGCTGGAGTGCACGTCTTGAAATATTATTTTCATCTCTCTTTTTAACTTGAACCTTTGATCCTTCTGGCCCTGCAATGAAAGCAAATTGCGTAATATGTCACAAAATCCAAGACTTTTCAAAGTTTCTTCCGCTCCTCCCATAAAGCCTGAAGCTCCACGCATCTGAAACTTCTACGGTCCAAAGATGCGATGGATGTGATGAATTTCTGCATAATTTGTAGTTTGAAGAATTGGAGCTACCATATGAGTAATAAGAACATATTAAGAATTCACACCGGTAAGTTGGTTTATAATGCTGGAGGGGGCTGCACAGTCTCCCCCAGTCTATACAGACCAGTGCAAGGGGCTCTATAAGGCATGGCAGGAGTTTGGCAGACATTGGGTGGTCTTGCCTTTGCAAGCCGTGATGCAAATGGTGCAGTTCAGGTGATGCTCTAGAGTTTCGGATGACACAAACGTTAAAGTTTATGTATCCCTGTGTCATTCAAGGAACAAAACTTTTTTAAAAAATTGACTATTGCAAGTGACAAGAAATGAAGATAAAGCTTTTAGATCTGAATTTATATTTCTAACAAACGTACCAGTAGGAATACAAAGGGTTCCAGCAAATTCGCTTTCATCTTAACTGCTGATCAGATTAAATTTGACCCTTATGCGTAGATGAGGCAGAAAAACATTTCTTTTATTGTGAAAGGGAGAGAAAGAAGGTTCTTCATCTTCTTTAATCTTCGCAGATGACAGTTGTGGATTATAACAAAAGCATGAAAGGGAATAAAAAAAGCTTTTTAGTGTTGTTTTCTTCCTTTTGTGTTTTTAATACAAAATGGAGCAATGAAAAAATCAAACAAAAATATGTTAAATTTTATGCATTTCGCTATTTCCCTCCTAGATCACATTAAAACACAACACTAACAAGTAAAGGCACTTAGAGACTGCAGGGACTGTTCCTTTTCTTTCTTGCCTTTGAAAACTGACGGTCATTTAAAGATTGCTGCCATTTCTGCAAGTATCTCATGCAACAATTTTCTTACAGTTCTCCCTGACTTTGCTTTCTTACAGAATACGGAGAAATTGCTCCCAAGCAAAGGGTCAGCTTGTGCTCTGTGTGTGATTTACATGATGAACAGATCTTGCATAACTCCCCTAAATCAGATATTGGGTGGATTTTAAGAGTGTCCTCATGTTAAAGTGAATTTTAGCCTTCCCGTATACCTCCGTGCAGGAATCGTCTCGTATGCTTCACTCTGTCTGACTTTCTGTATTTGTTTATGACTCAGTTCCCCAGCTGTAAAAAACCAGCTAAACAGGCTTCCCTGACAAAATGTTTGATATCTGTTGACAAGAGATGGAACACATGAGCTGAATATTTCCCTTCTTTGTTGCTAAAGAACAGAATGACCAAGAATAACTCTTAATCCCAAATTACAATAGAGATAATACAGATAGCCAAGAATATTTTATTCTTTATACTCATTCATCAGCCAAAAAGAAAAAAAAAAAAAAGCTTTGTTGCAAGGCTTAGTTCACAGGGAAAAGGACAGATACAACACACAATGCTTTGCCTTCTGGAGCGTCACTGATCCCTCAGCCACGGATGGCAAGGAGATCAAACCGGCTAAGTGACCCAGGCTTACAGATGTCCATTTGCTTGGATGAAAGACTTATTTTTTGCAAAGGAAAACACAACCTGGTGCAACTTTCATTGTTATTTTTTGCGTAGAGTGCCTCAGGAAACCTTGCCTATACACAAGTTGACCCTCCTGGTACATTAATGGCATTTTCTCCGATGTCGGGAAGCGTCTCAAGTCATGGCTGTTCATTTTTTATTCATTTGTCCATATGTCTGACACTTCATTTTCTGCTACGCTACTTTACTTTTCCTGGGTTCGGCTGCATTTGTAACATCAATAACAAATGTCTGTGATACGCACAGGGATTTTTTTGTTGTTTCACGTCCCTCCCGACACGGAGTGCACTGAGCTTGCAATGCACCCCGGGAGTTGTAAAGGTTCACAGCTCCGCAGGAGACAAGACCTATTTCAAAGCATGTTCAAATTACAGTCTTTGCTTAAAAAAAAAAAAAAAAAGCCCTGTGCACTTTGTTATAATGTACACAGGACATAGCTCACCAGAGAAATCAGCAAGCGGGCATAATACATGATGAGATGACATCTTAAAAACAACGGCAAATATGGACTTGCTGTTCATCTCCTGAACGACATTAAAATAAAAGCACTTAACAGATTCTCATTATGAATTCTCTTTGCTCCGTTAAACACTGTCCCTAGTGTTTGAGAAGTTCAATGTTTCCAGAATCATCCCGAGTACCTATACATATACAGGCAGAATAGCGAGGCACATCATTGTCATCCAGCTGCGGCAACCTGTTGGGATGCTGTGACCTTCGCTGGTTCATGGCAAGGTCAACATCCTCCCTATGCTCACCTGAAGGCACCACGGCTCCAGGGTAGGTCTGTGTTGACTTCTCGGGATGGTTCATTGAAAGATGTCTTGCCAAGGACATAGCCTGCAAGAAGACATGGGGGTCCAAGATGAGGAGGTTCAAGACATGGAGGTCCAAGATGAGGAGGTCCAAGACATGGAGGTCCAGTTGCTGGAGGATGCTGCTGGAGCCCACACTATGGCGGAGTAAGGCAAAGCCCCAGGTATTGGTACCTAACCAAATTTTTGGAAGATGACCAGAGTCCTAGCTTTTCATCCAGAGAGCTAGGACGTGCCCTCAACAGGTGTAACAGAGTCAACGGTAAGATTGTATTGAAAAATACAGGTTAGGTTGTATTTGTTTGAAATGTAGATGTGCAGAACACCCCTCTGTCCCTCAGATCTCTGTGAAGCAGATGCGCAGAGCTGTGCTCCTCAGGGACAATTTTCAGCTAACTTGAGGAGATATTTTAAGCATGTCTGCGTATTGACATAGCTTTACTATTGTGCCACAGTAGTGCCCGGAGATTCAAGGTGAGATCGGGGTTTCATTGTCTGGTTAACATAGGAACATATTGTAAGGCTCTACTTCAAAGATCTTATAGGCAAAAGACAAAAGAAAATAGAAAAAAAAAGTTTATACCATAAGGACTGAAGACACATGAAAAATGATGACTTGTCCATCAGTTTTTGAGAAGTCTGTGACATACTGTGGATGTGAAGCCAAGTTTTCACTCTTAAAACAATTTTTTTTTTTTTTTCTAAAGAGGTTTTTAACACTGGGGAATTTTCCCAGGACAAATGTTTCAGGTTTGGATGCCTCAGTCAGCAATCTACAGCACTCTTCTGGATCCTGAACAGAAGGAATTGATTTTCAGGAGATACTAGTGCTTCTGATGCTTGAAAAACATGGTATTTATCTGACTTTGTTTAAACACTGGAAAAGTGTGCCAAATTTCTAAAACTTGTGTTTTGTGCTTTCCATTCACAAAGAAGATATTAGGCACCTCTTTTGTAATGTTGGAAAATGCATTCTTGAGTTTTGCAGCATTGGGTAAGTTTAACTTAATTGAAGAAAGTTCCACTCTGTTATCCTGGATTGCACCGTTTACCAGAAGATGTAAATATATGCTGATTCTGTCGTGTTAGAGAAATGATAATTCACTGGTAGGTCTCTTGTTTTATTGAAAGCCATCATGAGCTCTTTATTGCTCATTTTAGCCTTTCTGGTAGTGACTCCTTTCCAAATTACTCAGTACATCCAATACTATACATCAATACAATAAAAATAACATCACAGAAATGATCTCCTCGTCCACCCCTGAAATGCAGCCGCTGCTGACATACAAAGTGCCCAGAAGGAATAAAATAAAACTTGTTTTTCTCTAGCTGACAGCATAGGAAAAACTCATTTGGAGAATTTCACCATGACAATAGTCTATTCTACTGGAATATTTATAGTTAAATTTGTGAAGATTATTTTTTTTTTTTAATGTGGATGTAAATTCCCTAGATTGTGCTAAAATCTGCTCCTGAACTTTGCTCTCCAAGGGGAGCTTATGTTGTCCAAGAAGTGGCCAAGAAGTGCATCCTTGATGCACGGAGGGTGTTTTGCATTTTCCTGGGAGCATTCCCAAGCCTGGACAGCCCCAGCCCTGGCTCCAACCCTGCGTTTTGGGTGTAGGCTGCAGAAGAAATAGGCTACATCTGACTGTGATGTTGGAAGTGCTTTTCTCTCCCTATTTCTCCAAATTCAATAACCCTTGCCCCCAGAGTTTATACTTCAATTTGACATTTGTCCTATAGATGGATTCCCTTTTCCTGGCAATCAACTGATGTTACGAGGTCTAGGAGCTGATACTGGTGCTATTGATTCCGAGGTGGAATGTTTTCACGGAGCCTGACAGGAGTAAACGAGGCTGTGCTCTGGCTGCTTTTTGAGATAATGGTGCCTGACTGCTTTGCTGCCCTTTAGTGGGGATTTCAGCGTCAGTGGCACTGGCAGGACATGCAGGGCATAGACATAATTCTCTTGAAGACCTTTTCTCTTTCAAAAGGGCATTTCCTGTAAGAGATACTATTCTTAGGACAAAATCTAGTATTTGTGTTTCCAGTGCTTTCATTGCTGATTAAGGATGTTGGTTTGCTTTTGGTGAAACAAAGAGTGAGAGCAACTGGGAGGACAGAAGGGTCCAATGTCGGCATCTGGCTGAGAACTGCCTCCTCAGCTCAACGTCAAAGCCAGGTTCCTGCTCTCGTCATGTTTACGTGAGCAGGTATTTATAATAATAAAATCGCAGAATGGTTTGGGTTGGAAGGGACCTTAGAGATCATCGAGTTCCACCCCCCTGCCATGGGCAGGGACACCTCCCACTAGCCCAGGTTGCCCAAAGCCTCCTCCTCATCTTATCACAGAATTACTTAGGCTGGAAGGGATCTCTCATGTCATCTGGTCCAGGTCTTTGTTCAAACCAGGATCAGCTTTGAAGGTAGCGCTGGGTCACACCAGTGTCATCGGCAGCTGACTTCTGGACACCCTCAGGGATGGGCGTTCCACCCCTGCCTCTGTGCTTGACAACCCTCATTTTCTTCTTTTTTCCTACTAACTAATAAGAATTTCTCTTGCTGCCATTTGCACCTGGTCCTTTTCCTGCAGGATATTGTCAAGATATCTTTGTTTCCCCCTTGTCCTTGTGATGTCGCTGCCATCCCAAGGTCAGAAACCTGTAGCTTCCAGTTAAAACCAGCTTAGTAATGGGGGAAAAAATTTTTAAAAAAAGAAAAAAGGGAAAAAGATGGCAACATTCCTCCTTAGCAAGCTCTGGCAGCACGAGCATGTTGTACTGTACTCAGAGGCACATGGTGATACTCGAGCAGAGAAGAACAGATCAGATCCCAATGAACTGCTGCTCCACTTTTGGTTAGGAAGAGGAAGGGCACTGGTGAAGGCGTAGGGAGAAGATTACTGAACTTCAAGATAACTTATATTTATTGCTATTTTATTGTCAAGATGGCGTTAGAAGAAATTCAGATGGTTTTAAGTGCAAGACATTAGCTCTGAGTGGTGTGATGGGATGAGGAGCGTTTCCGTGATGAGCAGGAGACCCCATCTTGGCTTTGGCTCTCCCAGGGTACTGATCATGAGAGCACTCTGCAGGTCCCTTGTGTTGGGTAATTGTTCAGGTGGGAAATGAGAAGAGGACTTGAGAATGAATTTTTATTGGAGAGAGAAAAGAGCTGATGTGGAAAATCAGCCGAGTGCGCTACCCTCTTCCCAACAGTGTCATTTTAGGTGAGGAGTTCTCCTTGGATTGGAGTTCACATCTAGTTATCAAGCATTTATTTTACATTTATTGTTCAAAGAGTACGTGAAATTGTACATGAAAGCTCAACATTTGTCAAAAGACCCCGTGTAGAGATGTCACAATTTTACACTCTTGAAGAAGAAAATAACTGTGCTATCTTGAATGAGTTGGTATTTGTTGATTGTTTTTCTTCTACTAACAAGATCTGTCAGTAGAAGAAATCGATTTTGTTCATGCTTAGTTTGAACTTCTCATCTTTTTCTTTTTTTTTTTTTTTTTTTTTTTTTTTTACCAAGTTGAACTGCAGAACACAACTTTATTTCCAGAGTATGTTCCATGCCAACACTGATATGGGCATTCTTGGGTGATGCTCTAATTAAAGCTGAAGTATTTGCTCAGCCTCTTCAAAGACAAGAAGAGATTTCTTCTTCCAGGAAAAAAAAACAAAACAAAACAAAACAAAACCAACATATAATTCTCCTCTTCTCCTTCTCCAGAATAGCAAATAGAAATGATAACATCATTGTTATAGAGTTGTGTTGCTCACTGGGATGAATGGGAGTTGGTGAAGGAAAATTCAGAATTTTCCTCTGACTTCTTGCAACTGCACTACCATCAGCATCTCTACAGCCCCCATTCCTTTGTTTCTTTGCGATGTTTCTCCCAGGACCGCCAACAGCCCTTCTGTTCCATTAGCTGCTGCACTTATTAGTAGGTTTACACTAAAAAGCTTTCCTTGTTTGAACTCCCACTCCAGCCAGTGGCATTTTACCAAAAAAAAAAGAGCACCGGCATGACCCCTTAAGTATAATTAATACACACTGCAGTTCAAAAAGCAACTGTCTGCCATGTGACAATGGGGGTTTTTTTTTCACTTTTTCATTGTATTGGGCTAAACCAAACTCTAATGCTGTGTTCAAGCCCTGTACCATGGCAAGTTTTTTTTCACTTTTTCATTGTATTGTGCTAAACCAAACTCTTATGCTGTGTTCAAGCCCTGTACCATGGCAAATTGCCTTTTTCTCTCCTAGATAAGAGGAGACTCAAGCAATTATTTATTGCTCCAGTTAGCAGCAGCTCAAATTAGCCAACCTGAATTTTTTCTTGGTTTTAACAGAAAGATACAGATCGCATCCTCATCCCAATCTTAGCTCATTTTTGCAAATGCAACCTCACCCCACATAGTTATAAACATAAATCCTGTGTCAGTCTGTTCAATTTATAAAATTTGATGGACCATACATTGTGCTATATGGGCAGTTGTGATGAAGGATGTGCTATAGAGTCTTCATTTTTAAATTTTACGTGTACTTATCACATTCTTCCTACTAATCTATCAGTTTCTGTGAGTATATTTTTCACGATCAGAGTCATAGTAAATCACTCATTTTGCTTGTTCATTATTGGGAATTCCCAATGGATTTTGATTAGACATGACAGTTCTGTTGTGTTCGGGTGATTTCTAGAAACAGGTTTCTTGAGTAATCTTTCACATTTAAAAATATCAGTGTTCAGGGTGACATTCTTTTCTGACTAATGTCTCGTTATTTAAAATTTAAGCCAAATGAAGCCTAGTTCTGGCCATAATCAGTGGAGATACATATGATTCATCTTATACTTCTTCAATACCTATCTTAGCATGGGATGAATTGTTCTGTGAGATGTTTGTCTCATCAGTCACTATAGGGACAGCCCTTTGAAATTGAACCACATACCTAACTTGTAGAAAGCAACAGCATGAATACATTGTCCATCTCTTGGTGTCTGCTTCAGTGGAGTCACTGAGTTCACCACGGGCAATAGCAAATACCTGGTACAACTCAAAATTCTAAAACTTCAAATTTTGATATCCTTCCTTGTGTTTCGCAAAGTTTACCCAATTTCCCAAAGTTTACCCTAGTGAATGGTCTGTATTAACCCCTTGCCTCACTCTGCCAGATGTCGTTCAAAAGTCCAAAACGGGCACAACAGCTGGGACATGGGTAGAAGGAAGAGATGGAGTGGGTCTAGACTGTGCCTGTGAATTTCTTTTTCTTCTGCAGAAACTACTGAATGTGACATTATTAAACTCTCAGTGAAATAATGACTTCACGTCTCAATGAATAAATCTTTGTGTGGAATCTGGAGGGTTACAACACTTAGTTAAATTAGAAATTAAAAGCAGTATGCTAATATACAGTGGAAATCATATGAAAATATATACTGCTTCTCTGTGAATACAAATAGTTTCATTTTGACTAATGATATTACAGTGAGTACCAACTGAATTAATAACTGTACAATACTTAGCGTGGGGAGTTATTAATGCGCCAGTCATTCATCTGGCAATTTTTAAAATTTGGCTCTTTTGCGATAGAAGCACAGAAGTCACCGGAATATTAAACAAATGTGTCACTGTTTTTTTCTGGACCTAAAATGAAGTACAAAATACGTGGGTGGAAAGGGTATTAGTAACAATGTGCAATAAGTACTTAAAGATTATTTACTCATTTCAGGTTCGCTGTAATAGTATTAATCATACTGAGCTGATTTGGTGTTAATGTAGAAGAAATATGTAATTCTGCAGTAGGTCTTTCGCAATGTCATGTTAATAAATGCCTCCTTACATAGAAAGATTTGTTATTTTTCAGTGAAGAACTTTTGAGGAGGCAGTTCCAATCTTTGGCAGGTGTATGAGTGCCCAGATTATTCAGCTGCAATTTTCTGTACAAATAGAATTAGCAGATTAAAAAAAAAAAAAAAAAAAAAAAAAAGGAGAGGGGATGAAGCAATTCACATGGAAAAAAAGAGGATTGCTGCCTTCTCCTCCAGTAACAGCAGCTAAAAGCACCGTGGAGCTGACCTGCTCATTTCAATTTGTTTGCATTTAGGGATATATTTAGAGTAGCCCCGTGATGAAGTAGGACACACAAATGAGGGCAACAAAACCGTGCACCCAGAAGTCAATTCCCATGTGATATTTGTTGTCTGACACATCCTTCATATTTACAGCGTAGTGTGAGGACTTCTCGGTGAGGTGCATGGTGGCTAAATGGCCAGTACAATTCTGACACCATGAAATTAGGGCAAGAGGTTTTTGCTCAGCGCCCATAAAGGGGTGCGAGAACTGGGTTGCGTTGGGTTCGGTTGGGTTGGGGAGCACAAGTTCCACCTGAGCAGCACTGGAAATCTGGATGCCGGTGGTTCACTAATGGTAATTTTGGGATCTCAAGGCAATGCACCACTGGTGACTATCAACCATCTCTTCCCACATCATCCCCAGGCAGCAGCATGGACTCAGGATGGGCTGTGCAGGGTGGGAAGCCACCGGCACCCTGCAGCATCCCTCACCTCTGGGTACCACTGACCATAGCCCTGCGTCTGAGGCTTCCCCTGCCAGATGACTTAAAGAACTTCAGCTCATTAGGAAACCACCAAGAGATATCTCAATATCTCAGAAGAGATGTCTCAAATCAAGCCTTTGGGGAAAAAAAAAAAAAAAAAAAAACAGATTGGCAGTGATTGTGCTCATCACTTCTGTTGCACAGCCATTTCTTTGAATTAATATTTTCTTTTTTCTTGTTTTTCAGGAAAGTGGACATCCATTCTCCATCCCTGACTTTAACAGTCTGTGCTTTGTTTTGCCTTACTTGTTTCCTCCTGCAGAGCCAAGCTCCCATTACGTGATTTCCTTAAAGGCCTTCAACAACGCGGGCGAAGGGGTGCCTCTGTACGAAAGCGCGACCACCAGGTCCATGACAGGTGAGTTGCAAATGCTTGTTCATATTCTGCTCCCCATCAGCAAACGTTAGCCTGACAAAAGTGCACGCTAGGCAAAACATTTTGGTCAAGGCAACGGAAGAAAAGAGCTCTGCAACCTCCAGGTCTCGGCTAGAATAAATCAGCTTCATTTCCCACTTTATTTGTAACTCCACAGCGAGGATGAATTATTTACCCTTTCCAGAAATTGGCTGTATATAAATGCAATGGGATGCTCACAGGTGCTTGCTCTTTGGTGTGGCTTGGCGTGGGAGAAGCATGACTCCCAAACAATTTAAATATTTAAAAATCAGGGCAGAATAGCGGGGAATAGCTTTGCTGAATTAAGCCCAGATTAAATTATTTTTTTTTCCTTCATTTTTAAAGTAGCTTAAATTAAAATGAATTAGTTAAAAATACACTGGCACCATGCACATCTACATAGAGGAGTTGCAAAATGTGAAGGAACATAAGGATGAAATCTTCCTGGCAGTTTTTCCTCTGGAGTGCTACCGTCATTTGGTAAAGTTTTTTTCCTCGTGTTTCACCCATGGTGTTGAGCTGTGTCACTGAGAGCAAACCCCATCACTGACGCTGGCTTGGGTGGACCACAAGGAGTAAATCGACCAAATGGCACTTCTGTGGCTCTACAAGGAAAAAAAGGCTTTTATCCATATGGTTTTGTGAAGTATTCCCATAAGAAATCTTGGAAAGTCAGAAAGAGGGGAAATTAAAAAAAGATATTAATTACAGAATCAAGGGCAACTGTAACAAGCTACATTAGATATAATAAATGTCAGGGAAATTCTGTTTCAAAATTATTAATATTTCTTCTTGTCTGGAGTATATAGAGGTCATTCTTGCTAAGCGTGTGTCTTGTAAAATCTTTTTTTTTCAGTAAGTTCACCTCAGGATCCATATCTACTTTTATTTTTAAGATTTTTTTTTTTTATTCTGTGGCAATTCTATTTAAAAATCACCCAGATGGCCTGTGGGATTTGGTTTTCTGTCTGTGTATAACCTCTCGTAAACAAAACAATTTCCAGGTGTGAAAAAGGTAATTCAGGCTTGGACTCTGGTTTGGTGAACTGAATGATCATCTGCGGGATAACTGCTGAGAGATGTTGGTACCCGGAGCTTCCCACCACCTCCTAGCCATGGGATGCAGCCTCTGAAAGGAGCTGGTGGCTTGGGTGGCTCATGGAGGAGCATCTCCAAAAATGCTTTTAGCAAAGGAGGAAGGCATGGGAGCTGCATTCCCTGAGCAGCAGCCGAGCTGGTGCATCAAAAAAAAAAAAAAAACAAAATTGTCTTTGTGCATCCCTTTAGCATATACACAGACATACTTTGGTGTCTGCTGGTGTGGATACGGCGTGCGAACTGAAGTTGTATAACATGCAATATTCACATAATAACTCCAAAGACAGCAAGAAACTATTTTTCTGTCAAGAGATTGCAATTTCCAAGTGACAGATGTCCACGCGCAAGTAATAACAAATGAAACTTTGGTGGGAAATGGAGGATGTATTTAGGGGGATCTATTTTCAGCCAGCGGTGGATTAGAGACGTTTCCCTCTTCCTCAGGTCAGTGGTGGAGTGTTTCAGAAACTGAATTATCTTGATGGGTAGAGTCTGACCATTTATTTTACTAAACGCACCCTCTTTTCATAATCTCCTCTATAGCAGAGCTTCAGTATGGAAAGTTAAAATACCAACTCCGCTCCAGACATGTTTAGTTCCATCATTAATTTGTTTAAAAAAAAATAAAAATAAAAACAAACCCTCAACAAAACAACAAAAAACCCCACCAAAAACCCAAAACCCCACAAAAATAAATAATAAAAAAAAAAAACCCAAACAAACAGAATCAGGTATTGCTCACCTTCCAAAGTTTACAGCTAATTATTTTTTGAAAACTTCAGTTCAGGAAAAAGAAGCTGTTACCTTTCAACTTGCAGAAGCTTCATTCAGCAAAATTGGGCAAAAAAAAGTTCTTCAGGTGCCTATCCCTCCCCATGTGGAAAGTGTGTTTGACTTTTGGATTGCTCCTACAACAACTGGGTTGCTTCATTTCCTTCAAAGCTCATATTCCAGCTCACAAAGCAGCTTTTGATAAAAGAAACAGCAAACGAAGCGGGTGGAACCTAATGGTTTATCATACATTTTAAACATCCTTGTCTCCTCTGGTTTTCCTTCGGAAGGCTGTGACCTCCCAAAGTCCTGAATAATGCATTACAGAACCGTAAACAAGGAGTGATCAAAGAGAGTCAGGAGCTGGAGCTTTACATGGAGCAGGCAAACTGTGGCAACTGTCAGTGAGGAATTAGAGTCCTTTATGCTGTGATTAATTAATTAGGATATTATTTTATGGGAAAAAAAACCCCAACCTTTTGGCATGCTTTTGTTGCACTTTACCCACTGCATTGTGAAATTGTGTTTAGAAATATCACAACTGGCAAATAGTGAGTTGTAAGTATAGTTTTAAAAGATAAGCCAGAAGTTCAACAAGGTCAGAGGTATTTAAATCGAGTAGAAACCATCTCTGGTTCCCACATGGGTGCCATCGCCGTGCAGCCCCGAAGGGCAGGGACTGAGCCCCGGAGAAGCCAAGAGTGTGAACATCTTGGGAGAGGAATTCTTAACACTGGTGGTTTGGCCACTTGGCAAAGAGAGGTGAGATCTGAGATGGGGTTCAGATGATGGTGGTGGGCTTTTCCCATGAGTATAACAACCATAATTGGCCACTGACTCAACATCTGGTTCCTCTCTCAAACCGTCATAACTCAGAGAAACCTTTGCTGCAGCAAAGTGGAAGGAGAAGCATGGCCATGGAAGTCTGACAGCCTCCGTTAACTGGATGTGTCGGCATGCCACTCCAATCTGAACTTTGGGAAATTAAATTAAGTGTGCCACTGCCACCATAATTAAGCTAGATAGAATGTTCCTCTGCCCTCACACAGCACACCACCATGACATGAGCGTGGTGCTCAACATCTTGCTCCCCAAAGACCACATGCTGACAGACACCTGGGAGAGGAACCGTGTGTGTTCCTGGAGGAAGAAGCCTACTTGAAGATAGTCCATGCCTCCACGCCTGGATATGCACCTTTATCGTGCTGATAATATTAAACCAACAGTTGCAAGACCTTTATTTCAGCAGTGAAGTTGTTATGTTCTGTTTTGCCTCACAAACGTTCAGACAGATGCAGGATATGTTCCTTTCAAGACCCTAAAACCACAAAAGAGCCTGAAAGAAGCTGCCAAGAGAGAAAAGCATAGGTAACTCCTACACGTGTGAGAGTATGTCATGTCCATAAATTGGGTTGGAAGATGACATCCGCTACACTTTGCAGATGTTTCCAATAATGCATCATTTAGGTGATTCAATTTTTTTTTTTTTAAGAAAATGTAAATCGTTTTAAGGAGAGACCATGCATTGAGTTCATCTCTTGTGAAGAAAACACAGCATATACCTGGAAGTGTTTAAACAAGTCATAAAAAATAACATGTAGCGCTGGTTGGTTTTGTTGCAGTTATGTAACTGAAATGTTGCCGATGCGCTCTCATTTTGCATTAATGCCTTTCTTTCTGTTCTCCTCATGTTCCTCCTCCTCATTAATGCCATGCATTTAACCCATTGTGACGTGTGCCCCTTGGTGGCTGTTTGTGTTTTGGTTTGGTTTGGTTTTTTTTCTGTTTAACTTACCTATTCATTTATTTTGGAATGCTCATTTGGTGATGTATGGACCCAGACCCCATTGACCCATTAGAAGTTGATTTTTATCCTTTGCTTGATGATTTCCCTACCTCAGTCCCAGATATCTCCACCCCCATGCTCCCACCAGTAGGTGTCCAGGCTGTTGCACTTACGCATGATGCAGTGAGGGTCATCTGGGCAGACAACTCTGTCCCAAAGAACCAAAAGACTACGGAGGTTCGCTTCTACACGGTCCGATGGAGAACGAGTTATTCGACAAGTGCTAAGTACAAGGTGAAATTTTGAACACATTATGAATTGATGAGCTGGTCGTATTTTATTTGCAAAGACTCAGAATTGGCTTTTGTGAACTTCCCTCAACCAAAATTCCCATTTCAATCAAAAGGAAACTTTCTGGAGTAACTACTGCTTCCTAGAAACGTATATGTTTAGTTGGATTAAAATGTTGTATTTTAATTCCACGTGACAGTTGTTGAAAGTTTTGATCTTTAATCTCTACCAATCGGATATAAATTAGTCACAGATCTGGTAGCACAATAGCGTGGCGTGAATAGGAAGAAATACCAATTGCAAACCCACCCACATCGTATGGCAATTCCACCCACCCATGTTACGCATTCCCAAACAGCAAAAAGATGTTAGTTTATGAGAAAACTTCTAAATTTTAATGGATATGGCAGCAGCAGGGGTATGCTACTGGAGGAGAGTGTTTTTTTCAAGTCCGAATGAAAGCAGAACTGAAACACATGCGGTGCAGCAAAGAGATATGGTGGGACGGGGAATGGGAAGGAACAAACATAGCCCTTAGGCTTCTTTGTTTGCTTGGTTGTGAACAATAAGCTCTCTTCCCCACTATTGTCAGCTTATATATTGCATCTTATATAACCCCCACCTTCCCCAGATGTGCATGTCCTTCCTCCCGTGCCCTGCCATAGCAGTTGGTTTCGCTTGCCTAAAGGATTGTATAGATCCCTAGCGAGCCAGTTGCTATGGATGAATTTTTATCCATCCAAGGGGATGCCTCATTCTGTCCTAACAAAGCAGCCTCAGACAAGTCATTTTTACAAGGACCTGTCTAAATGTAGGTTGGCATTTCTAAACCCCAGAGGATGGCTCTCCACCTCTTTAAGTTTGGGGTACACCAGTCTTCCAGACTCGAGATCTTTCCAAGGTAATTTCTGGAAGAAGTGTGAATGATGGTGGAGAAGCTCTTGTCTTCAATCTTTTTTCTGACCCATCCCCATCAGAATTTGGCTCCTTGGCACTTGGCTGAATTGAGCTATTGATTTCAGGTGTGTTACCCATGATTTGCCTTGAGAAGAGACTCAGGTCATCTGGCTTTTTGCTGCAGGTGCTGACCCACTGTAAATAATAACAATAAATAGAAATAAATGTCAATAACAGCACATCTTTGCAAGGTATAAAGCCCATATGTTGCTTTGACATCTACTGCCATGCTTCTGACAACCTCAGACGATGATCTTAGACCTGAATTTTGTATGCTCATGCAATGGTACCAAGCTCTTAGGTAATTAAGGATGCCAAAATTAAATAATTAAGTAATCCTTAAGTAATTAAGGATACATTGTAATGTTTCAAATGCCATAACCTTGCTCTGGCTCCTATTTAGAGATGGATTTCCACGCCCGACAAAATGAGGAGCGTAGCACAGTATAGCACACTGTCATTGGCATTGAATTTCAAATTCTTTGTGGACATTTTCCCATTAAAGTCCCCCATAGCTTCAAAAATGTATATCAGACCTAATATAATGAAGGGTTTAGCCTTTCCCATTGAAGTTGAGTTTATAAATTTAGCTTGGCCCTGCCAGCTTCACTTTGTACAAGCCGTCCCAAGCAGGCATGGCGCGGTGTCACTAAAGGCATCCTCCGCAGTCGCACCCCTTCATCTCAATGGGATGTTAACTTCAAGGATGTTTGCAACTATTGAAATGTTAATATTTGGTATTGAGTGAATCAGTCAAAGAAAAACACACAGCTGGAGACAAATAACTTCCTTTTTACAAAAAAAAAAGAACCCCGCGTCTTTATGTTCCACTAAAGACTATTTTGTCCAGGAATAGGTCCAAACCTTATTTTTTTCTTTCCACATGCATTTTTCCTGATAATGTGTAATATCTGAGCACTTCTTACCCTCAGGCATGCTGCGGAGTATTTTATGCCATAAATAATTTCATTTCTTCCAAATTTTCTTCTGAGGGAGAAAATTATTATTCCCCATGTTGGCATCCAGCCTTTAGTCAAAGAATAATTTGTGTAAATTCTAGCAGGTACGTTTTGCCATCTGCTTAGCAAGTGGCTGAGTAGTTTGGTAGAGTAGTTTATTAACATGTTGTTCATCTTACTCAGCAAGTAGTTGAGTAGTTTATGAATGCGTAGGTTTTAAGTAAGCTTCAGTAAGATTTTTTTATAGAGGGAAATTCTCTGCTGGAACATACCCTTAGTACAGATGAGTTGTAAAAAAGGCTAATTTCCAAGAACTAGGAATTTTAATTGAGGTTGAAGAAGATAAAATCTGGAATTGCATTAAGTCGTCCTATTAAGTGGCATGCAAAGCATCTGTTGGAGCACTTAGGATATAACAGCGTGCCATGTAGGCATGTATAGCCCATTCATTAATGTCTCTGCAAAATAAATTTTTCCCACTCCGCCTTAAGTATTACTGCTTTATTCAGTGGTGTGCTGGAAACTCAATGTTCCATTTTTAGTAAAAGTCGATTATTTTAGACCTATAGGTATATAAACATGTAAAAGTGCAGAGCACATGTAATTCACTGCTTTATAATTTGGTGATGCTGGAGCGTTGCACACCAGGCTCTGGAGCCGGAACAGCGTGGGAATTGATTTTATTCAGTTGTCACCAATTTGTCCCATAATTTTCTTCTCACTTGTCTCCTTCGATACCAGCACAGTTTGGCTGAAATCGTTCCTTACTGCAGGCTGAGGTAAAAAGCGAAATCAGCTAAAAAATAAATGAACCATTTAATATTCACATCAATGTCAATATGTTTAGTTGTTCGTAACGTATCACAGTGAGGCGGATCAATAATATGTTTCAAATATAATCTAATATCTAAACATATTTAGCCAAGCAAAAGTGTGGTTTCTGAATACAAAAAGGCATCTTTATGCAAGGGTCCTGGGTCATGTTTCGATCTCTGTCATAAATATGTGTTAACCCCAGGAACTGGCAAGCCTTAGTCAGAACCATTCTAGTGGTAAAAATGCTTGCTGAGTCTCCACTAAAAATCAGTAGATATTAAAGACTTTATTTATTTTAGAAGGAACCCATCGAAGAGGCTGGAAAGGAGTGATTAAGCAATGGAAATGTTACTTTTTTTTTTTTCTTCATATGGATATTGATGAAGGACATAGGGTTAGCTTCCAATTTACATTTGAAAAAAAAAAAAAAGCATGGCAAATTGCTTTGTCTGGGAAAAGAGAAAACATCACAATAATTTATTACCTGCCTAAATTATAGACAGCAAGTTTAGTGTCTCATTTATGGTACTAAAAATGCCTCCACTAAGGTGCGCAATGGCAATGGAGTTATTTTGCTCAAAAAAGGAACCCACTGTAGCTGTGTTTTGCTTGTCTGCCAGCAAAAAGAGTGGCTTTAACAACGTTCTCTGCTCTGTCCCTTTGCAGTCAGCAGACACAACGGCTCTGAGTCACACAGTGATTGGTCTGAAGCCAAACACCATGTACGAGTTCTCCGTCATGGTCACCAAAGGTCGGCGGTCCAGCACCTGGAGCATGACTGCGCATGCCACCACCTATGAAGCAGGTACGAACGGGCTTGCTTTGGGTTTTATTCATCATCAAAAGCCTTGTTTGAGTTCATCCCAACTGCATAAACCAACAGTGAATGTACAAAGTTTACTGTATTCCTTCACTTCTTTTTATGGGTAGCAAGAGTAGTCATTCTGCTGGGCTTTGGTGTCATTGCAAGACAGGTGAAATGGTGATGGTAGGACGTGTGTGTTAATACTTTGCCCCATAATATGATGCATATGGGTGACTTTTAATGCAAATTATTTAAAATAGTTTTCCCTTTTCAAGGAAACTCAAGATCAGGTGAGAACAATTATTCTCTTATTATTAGATAATTTTTTTTGCTGCTTTAAAATTTTGAGTAATGAAGTTCTGTGCAGTTTTGTCTCAAGTTCATGACTTCCTATTTTACCTACTTAGTAAAAAAGACTCAATGACTGCTTCTACCTAATGCACATTCTTGACACAAGAGCTAAGGGGATGCATTTGAAAACAAAGATACAGACATGGGTCTGTTCATGCTACTCCGTGGCCACATTTTAGCTGGTGACCAATGCGTGAGTCCAGCCAAGCTCCAGAGATACAGTGACTGAAACCGTGTGTGCAAAATTAGAGACAAAAATGGGGGGAAAAAAAATAAAATGAGCAGTCTTTTCAGCTTGCACATAACGTAGCATAAAGAAACCCTGTGCAAAGTGTTGACCTGTACAAATGACAGTTGGGCAAGGTATCTCTCCTATGCTCAGTGTTTTCGTACACCTGTAGTTCATTTCCAGTAAGCAGCCATTGTTCATGTTAATAATATGCTTGTAATAAACAAATACACTCTGAAGGTTTAATTCATCTGCTCTTCTCAAGCGTTTGAGTGGTGTTTTCCAGGCACGAAACTATGACCTGAAAGATACTTCAGATGGTGAAGGGGACTAAATGCAGTTTTGATAAGACACCGGATACGTGTTGTACGTAACCCTAGTTCAGTGGGGTAAAAATGTTTGAAAAGGGCTGGAGACGCTCCAAAACATAATTGTTTCTCTTTTATGTGCCTTCAATTAAAAAAAAAATGCCTGGGCTTTGCTTCTAGTTGTCATATAGGCATTAATGGAAGGACATATCCTGATCCCCAGGCTGTCTTTGAACAAGGGGAGGGTCTTCCACTAAATTTGTGTTGGTTTTTTTTTTCAGAATAAGCTTTTGAGCCCCACTTTTGAAAATCCAGACCGGCACGTCTATGGTTTTGCTTAAAGTATTTTTCTTCTTCAACTGTTGCAGACAGCAATATGTACATCTGGGCACGAACGTCATATAGTCCATGCTCTATTTTCCTCAAGGTGACTTGAAAACACTCTCGGTACCACTCAGTTCCTACCAGCAGATCCCAAATAAAGTCTGCTGTTAACATCGATCTGTTGGGGCTTTTTTAAAATGAAAACCACAGCATGCGCCAGTTAATTAACAAAGGGAAAATAAGAAGGAATATACGTGTCCTTAGATTTTCCCGTGTGATTGCGAGGCAATTATCAGAGCTTGATGGAGCAGCTCTGTTAATTAAGGGCATCCTGCACCGCTGATCTTTATTGCTGGTTTTGTACCCATTCCGCATGTTGAATTTCCCGTAAGGATATGAAAGAACATACATACCAGCATAGATACTGAATTCCCTGGGGATTCCTACAACAGCTAGGGAGAGCTGTCATGCCCATAATTCCAAAGCAGCTCTCAGAGCCAAGTCCCATCCCCAGATCTGCCTATACAAGTTGAAAGGATACGAAGGGTGTTAATGAGTGTTAAGGGAAGCATCTAAAGCTTGGCTTTCTCTCGTGATGTCTTATGTTCACAATCTGGTGAAAGCAGAGCTCAACTTCAGCCGCTCAGTGGGATTCAGGCAGTAATCAGGCTTCCAGGCTTCTCTAGATTAACCTCACAAAAGACAAAGTCTAGGAAGGGAAAGGGTTGGGTCATGAAAACATGTCCAAAGGCTTGATAGCAGAGAATGGAAAAAATTATTTAAGGTAAAGATGCTGCTTGGATAGATGCACTTTGGTACACGTACAATCATTTATGTGAAGTTGGAGAATATTGCAGGGGAGGGTTAGAAAAAATAAAGAGAAGGAGTATTTTACTTTTAAAACCAAGTGTGATTCGTTTATGGAAAAAAAAAAATTCTCTGAAGCAGCAAGGCAGTCCAAGATTTTTCTTCTAGTACACTGGTTTTAAACTGGTCAGCTGGTGTCCCAGGCAGGCTATGAGCTGAGTAGCTTTTAAATGTAACACAACCCTTTTGGAAAAAAAAAAAAAAAAAAAAAAAAAAAGGTGTTTAAGATCATCAAATGTTCATCACTCTGAAGATTTGTGTCTGTGCTTTAGGTAGGGCTGGTTTAGGTCAGGATGATCCAAGAGGTTTTTAAAGCTTTACCTCCTCAAGTGACTTTGGAGCAGTTCTTTGAACATTTAAAAAAGTTGTTTAGTGGCCATAGGGTTAGGACACAGATGATGTGATGTTCGTACATGATGTTCTCCACACTCTTGTGTTATCTATACGCTCCTAAGTCATCAACAGCCTGTATCCAAACCCAAGTAAGTGAACATTGAGTTCAGTGCCAATGTATTATTCCTCTCTCAACTATTTTTTTTAATAATTGCCTGTTTTTCCTTTCTTCTCCATGGTCTTATGGTATGGTTTTAAAATACCTGAGGCACTGTGCAAGACCTCCTGGCCAGCACTAGTAAAGCAGGGTGCAAAGCAGACACTGCAGGCTCAGAAATCCAACCTTCCTTCTTTAATACAGTGGAAACAGAAAAACAAAGAATTTTCTATCATGACTAAAATCTAAAAGATAAGAATTTTCTATCATTGTCCCAAACTGAGCATAGCTTTAACGAATATACACAATTATATTTGTTTTATATTGGTACATACCTACAAATATTCGTAACAGAGAAGCTACATTATTATTGTTGTTATTAAATATATTGGGCTCCCAGAGTATAGTAGATGTTCTTGGGTAGCTTGGTGGTTGTTCAGCTGTAAGGACCAATATTAACGGTAGGACAAGACCTATCCACCAAATCCTAATGTATCCCCACACAGTGTTTTGCACAATTACCACTATTAAATAATCACTTCCAGACAAATCATGGGTTCCGTGTTTGAAGTGCATCTCAGGACACTTGTGTTTGAAAGGATCTAAGGAAGCCGCAGCTGCCTACTGAGTCATTCCTTCCTGCCACAGTGTGTAAGGAACTCAAAAGAAGGTGAATAACCTGAGGTTCCAATTCTTGTCATTATTTTCAGCTCCCACCTCTGCTCCCAAGGATCTGACAGTCATCACACGGGAAGGGAAGCCCCGGGCCGTCATTGTCAGCTGGCAACCACCCTTGGAAGCCAATGGAAAAATTACTGGTAAACATTTACATTATCCTGTATTCTCCGTTTATTTGCTGTTCTGATCATTTGCTGCACTCACTCTCTCTTTTTTTTTTTTTTTTTTTCCCCTTGGGATGCTATTTGATCTGACATTATTTTGTTTTTTTCTTCCTTTCATCAGCCAGCTTGGTCCAGAATTCAAGGCAATGTTAGAGAGACTGCAAGATCTGGAACTCAGGGGGTGTAAATCTTTTATTTTTAAATGCTAAGAGCAGCGATAGAAGTTAAAAAACGCAGCACTCAAAGTGAAGGTTTTGTGGTACGTGCTGGTCTGTGGTTAATTGGAAATGAGTAATAATAAGTACTTTGTTTGGCAATAATGCAATACATAATATACATAATGATAGGTTGCTCGGTGCGGCACATCATGGGAGAATTTATTGGTAGATATTTAGCTTTGCAATAATAATTGAAGGCAATGACAATCAGGGAAAAAAAAAAAAAACCCTAATATTGACTGACAAGAGCTGATTTTAATGGATGCTTCACAATGACAGATTTTATTTTCCAAAATACTGCATCTAACCTTAGTGCCTAATTAAAAAAATCCATTACAAACCTTTGATGTTGGTTTAGTTTAAAAAATACAATAGAGTTCTATCTGAGATTTTGCATTTCAGTGATCAAAGATGTATAATTCTTAGGAGAAATATTGCTCACCTTCAAAAACGTGAATATTATGGTCACGTTGCTACAAACAGTTGGGTTAGGCCAGTTCTACAATTTTTTTTTTCTGTGTGAGAAGCATGGGTATGTCACATATTTCCATGCAGACATCACCCAGCAATACCAATTCCTGGGTCAGGCTTGCATAACCGTGTATAATTTCCCTCTGCGTTATTGTCACCACTTTACCATCCGTGACCGTGTCCAAAAGGAGGATGTTTTGATGAATAGCCTCTGTTTACACTAACCTAATTTAGTCGTTAGAGCGAAAAAAAAATCATCATTCTGATGGACAACACACTGAAAGACAAGTGGCTAAAAGACAAAATGAAATAAAAGCTTTTCTGACATCCAAGGCTTGAGATAACTCCAACTTTCGTAGATTTTTTCCGTCGACAGCAGCTTTCAGAGCCTGGTTCCCCTGGCATCTATGCACAAACTTCTTTCTTGTAGCACTTGGTTGAAGAATGGCTCTCACAGGGATTTTTTACTGCATATATGGTCAAACATTTCTTAGAGGTATCGAGCAGAGTAAAGCTCCTTGTGGAGAGTAGAAATGTCCCTAACAGCCAAACTTTCATTCCTACAAATGCTTTGAGTATATTTGTCTTAATTTGAGAAACATATAGATATTTTAATAACTTTGTATATAATAATCCAAATGTCATGGTTGGAGAAACTTTAGTAATCCCAAACTACAAGCCTCTAAATAAAATGCCGTGATAGAAAACAAGGAAAAAAAAAAACCACACAGAAGTGTGTTATTTCCATCGTAACACCTCCTGTCCATGACGAGTGTAACCGTTCATGTGGAATGAGTTTTGAAAAGCATCTTTGTTTCAGAAGAGAATGGGGAAATAGCAATAATAAGGTGTGCACCAATTTTGTAGTAACTTTGGATGCCCAAAGATGAAGTCCAGAAGCTCTGCTCAGCCTCTCTCTGCTCCGGTACAGCACTTAAGACCAGACTTAGAGTGGGATTTTTTTGCGTATGCCTAATTTACCAGGGGGCCTTTCAGGAAAAAAAAAAAAAAAAAAAGATATTTTCAAGGTTAGGCAGAGGCTGGTGTTACAGGGTATGTTGGACTGCTCAGCCTTGCTTACAGGCTTTTTTCTTCTTCCCAAAATTCCATTTGCTGGCAAGGTGATTCCTACAAACTGTTATTATTTCCTAATGCTCCTACTTCTGCTCTCTAAGCTCTAAACATTTTAAGTGTTAATCAGTGGTAAGTAGTTATTACAGTACCCCAAGTTACCAAAATTCTGAGTTACCAGAATTTTTAATTCTTCATTCTTTTCCCCAAAATATTTTCCTCTATAATTGCCAAGAAATATTGCATGGCTTCCCATTGGTACCCAATGACTGATGTGTATCATTAATGCCGTTTAGTTTTATTTCAGCACTGAAACACTAAAGACTTGTATTGTATGGTTTATGGCAGCCATCAGGCTAAATGGTGCACCTCCATTTGAGAAACGTACTTGTAGCAGCGTTTTAATGCGTGCCACCTATTTTGGTATTTGTTCAAGCTGTATTTCTCACAGCGAATACGTGTTATTGTGGCTTTGTTCTAAAAATAGACAAATGTGTATTTTCATAACATTCCTCAAAGCTGTTTTGATTGGAGATCTGCCCTCCCTGCTTCTAGAAAACAAAGCAAAAAAAAAAAAAAACAAAACACTGATTTTTAAGAAATCTGAATTTTATATGTATTTCGTAACACAAGCACATGAAAATTTGGTTGCAGTACTAACCGAGACTGTGTTTCTCCAGCTTACGTCCTCTTCTATACTCTGGACAAGAACGCTCCGATTGACGACTGGATGATGGAGTCCATCAGCGGCGAGCGCCTCACCCACCAGATCCTGGACCTCAACCTCGACACCGTCTACTACTTCCGAATCCAAGCTCGCAACGCCAAGGGAGTGGGGCCCCTCTCCGATCCCATTTTCTTCCGGACGCTGAAAGGTTTGGATCTGTGTCATCTGGGATATTAATGATCTGTAGAATCATTCTCATGCCTCTGTGGGAGCTTTGGCAATTAATTCCATGTCAGCCAGAAGAGATCCTGCTGCTTGAAACTGGTATGGAGAGATAAAAGCAAAATGCTGCATAAGGTAGTTGGCAAAAGTAAACCACATAATGAGGCAGTAACTGTATTTTTAAATTCAATAAACTAGGGGGGAAAGCACTCTGACACCTCCTAACTTTCTGCCATCCCTAATAAAGCTAATTGGGTTTGACTGGGTTTCTCTAGGGAGGTCCCTTCTCGTTTTGGATCCTCCGCTGACGGTAGGAACCTGGAATGACTCACTCCTATCACGGGTAGGCATGTGAAATTATGATTAAAAAAAAAAATCTCAGCAAACTGAGATGCAACATGCCTTTTCATGGGGAAAGTTGTTGCAGATGTTTTTCAGTATCTGTCATTAACAGACTAATTAACAGCTGATCCCTCTCCCTTAGTGGCCAGTGATGAGTGGGCAAAACAGGGACACCCATTTATTTATTTTTTTTTTGGCTGGTATTTCAGCGCCAGTATGTTTATGAGAGTAAAGGACTGCACTTGTGTCGGACTCAATTTCAAATTAACTTGGGGAGATATTCCTCTTCTCTCTTCCCTGTGCGAAGGCCTGACATGATCTCCCCCGAAATGATTAGTTAGGAAGATGTAAGCAATATTACCACAAGTGGGGAGCAACATGCTCGCTGCAGCTCTGCTCCTTCTATTCTGACACTCCTTCACTTGCACAAAGGTATGAAATTGCTTTTTAAAAGATGGGTAATTGATGAGAAACTCAACTGACATAAACAACGAACCTCTTTCAGCGAACAAGTGTGGCATATGAGAGAGCACGGTACCGCTGGGTCCACTCTAGAGAAAATCCAGGGATTTGTAGATAAAAATAACATCTTGGCAAAAGGTGATCAAAACTGGACACAGTCATGAATGGGGTGAAATTGGGGAAATTCAGACTCAAACCTATGCCTGAGAGGCTTGGAATAAGTGTTCATACTCAAGCCTTGTTTTAATCAGTTATAAGTCACTTCGTTGAACGTGAACTGCACAAAAGCCACGCAAAATGACTGCAGAGAAGGGGAGACCCCTGACCCAACATTGTTGCCTTTGGGAGGACTAATTTCTTTGTTTGGCAAGAGCTTGTGTTTGGGTTCATCTTTCAGTAAACCTTTGTGTGAATAGCAAATTCCCTTTTCCTGCTGCCTCAGAAGGAAGGGAACTCCAATTTCAGCCATTGAGGAAGGCTTGTGATGGATGAGCCATCATCCTTGGCAGCACTGGTGGAGAGCTCGCCCTTTTTGCTCCCCCAATATCCGTGTCTCTAAAACACACTACTGACTGTTCAGGGAGTGAAAAGCCTTGTACAACAGTTTTCGTGAATTAGCAAGAATCGGAAAAAAAAAAAAAAAAAAAAAAGAAAAATGGTATCAATTTGTTCTGAGCTTATCACTGCCTGCCCAGGTTTTTGCAGGACAGACTTGTCCAAGTCATGTTTCCCTTTGAATGAATTATTGGTGAGATACTGGTTATTCATTCTCCAGTGGCGTGAACTGTGAAGAGATAGCACTTTGAGGGCGCTCCATCTCTATCCAGTGGATGGTGCCAACTTAATTTCATGCTCACGCTTTGCGCCAAACAGAAGAAGTCTATTAGACCACGTTTAAAACGAGTCAAGGCATCAAAACATAATAAGCGCAGACTAATGAGATATGAAAAGATCTAGAGACCCAGATCCCTAACTAAACTGAAAGATTAATGCACTTGATATCCACTACTTTGTAATGTTTACACAAAGTACCATAAAACTCATTTGGGAAATGAATTCTAGATCCGACAGCATCAGCAGATACCAGAAAGATGAATTTATACATTTCTTACATCTTGTAATAGCCTACAAGGACTATGTCTAATACCCTGCCGTGAATACTTAATGGTATCCACCCTAAATATGTCATGTTCAATAACATTCAACTGGTTTTTTTGATAAATCTATCCCTACACTCGAGGTGAAAAGACTTTCTGGAGCCTTGAGTGCGTTCTGATTTATGCACAAATGTTGGTTTCCTGCTCTCAATGGTTATTAGCCGGAGATGTTTATGTGCTATATGGTAACGTGTGGTCCGATGGCAAATCTACGTCCTGATCAGAGGAGGTTTACACCACAAGGAACTAAACAAGCATCAAAGATCCACCAAGTTCACCCACTGTCTCGTTTCATGTCTTATAGCACATAAACCTCCTCCAAGGAAACCGAGCCATTACTCGTGTTTTAATTGCCGTGCGAGTATGCGTAGTGACTTTCCTTTGCTAATGAAAATGTAGTGAGCTGTGAGAAAGAGATATGTTTAGTAGTAAATAACGCTGCCACGGAACACTGAGTTTATATTCTTCCACCTCAGCTCCGCTGGTGATAGTATACAGGCAAGTGGGCAAATCCTCAGCTTATGTAAATTGTCGTTACACTGGGAGCTTCCATCAATCTACGACACTTTACATCAGTTGAGGATCTGCTTTTTTTTCTGCTCTGGCTGGTTGAATTTACCACTTGAAGCATGAAGAGTCTGATACACGCACTCTTAGGGACCTGGGATAGAAGGATAAAATGTGATTTCACATCTCACCTTTTTTCATATTTATATATATA